>NC_133657.1:84060131-84360131 GCF_009905375.1 Apium graveolens
AATCTAATCCAGGAGAAGGAATCACTGAAGTGTTTGAGAGGTACAATGCATTGATCAACAACCTGAACATTAATGGTAAATACTATTCCATCAGGGAGGTCAATAAAAAGTTCCTTTTAACACTGCCAACTCATCTCGAACATAGAATCACTGCCATAAGAGAAGCAAGAGATCTGAGTGAGATTTCTTTGGAAAGGCTATATGGTGTGTTAAAGACTTATGAGTTGGAGCAGATTCAGCAGAAGGAAGTTTACGGGAAAGGAAGAGTGGTCAGCACGACTACTGCTCTGGTAGCTGATGAACAACAACAACAACAACTACTATATCAACAACAATCTCAACAGTCAGATAGAATGGTACAGTCTTCCAAGGTTGAAGATAATGTGATAGTAGCAGAATTTGATTCACCTACTACAAATCAATCAGGAGATGATTATTATTCCTTGGAAGAACTGGAGCAATTGGAGGATGAGTCAATGGCCCTGATTGTCAAGAGATTCTCAAATGTCAGATTCAAAAGGAATCCCAAGTTCAAGTACAAGTCCAACTACAACAGATTCCAGAAAGGTGGATCTTCATCCTCTAACACCAGCAGTGGTGGGTATAAAACAGGGATGGTTGATCGAAGCACCATTCGATGCTTCAACTGTAATGAGTTGGGACACTTTGCCACAGAATGCAGGAAGCCAAAACAAGCAAGGAAGAACTCTTACGATTCTAATCAGAAGAGTAAATCTGAAAGGGCGTACCTGGCAAAGGGAAGAAGCTGGGATGATACTGACAGTGAAGATGAAGAAGTTGGGAATCTTGCTCTCATGGCTAGTGATGCAAGCACCTCATCGTCAAGAAAAGAGGTAAAACTTTCTGATGCTGAAATGGTTTATCATCTAAGAGGTAACTTAGATTGTGCTCGTCGTGATAATGAATTGTTAAATCAACAAATCAAAGACCTTGAGAAAGAGGTCAATGAATTAAGACTTGTGCACATTAATCAAGATAAACTTAAAGACCAAGTATCTTTTCTAGAGAATAGAGTTGACTGTTATAGACAACTCGAAACTATTCTCAAAGACAAGATCACCGGTCTTGAGGCTAAGGTTAAAGCTTACTTTAATTCTTGTTCGAAGTCCAAAGAGTTTTACAATAAGCAAGCTGTTAATCAAACACATGGAATAGGTTATGATTACAATGCTGCTATTGGAAAATTAGGCATAAACTCCCCTCCTCATGTATGTGCTAAAGGCAGGGAAGTACCACATGTGCTTAAGGGTGTTGATGAACCCCTCTATAAGGAATCAATTGCTGAACCATTTGATGAGACCTCTTTTATTA
Source organism: Apium graveolens (assembly GCF_009905375.1). NCBI lineage: Eukaryota > Viridiplantae > Streptophyta > Magnoliopsida > Apiales > Apiaceae > Apium > Apium graveolens. The sequence goes on from NC_133657.1 coordinate 84,061,464, forward strand.
TTCAAGAAGAAATCCGTGCTGAAGATAATGCTAATGGGAAAGCTGTCTCCAAGTCAAGTGTGTCAAAAGTTCCAGTCAAGGTTGTGAAAGCAACTGAGACTAACTCAGACACACATGAGTTGGATAGCACAAATGCCATGTCTACCATGCATAAGTTGCCTATTGTTAATCCTTCTCATAAAGCATGTGGTGTTCCTGATTGTATGTCTTGTGCTTTTAATCTGTTGTTTGCTTATTTTAATGGTAAGCATGCTTCTAATGATAAGACTACTCCTCGTCAGCATGTGAATAATAGAAAGCATGATAGGTCTAAGACTGCTAGTCCTCCTAAAGCTAGAAAGGAGACATTTGTGCCTAAGCCTAAACATAAATCTGATAAGGCTGTTTTAAAGGTCAAATGTTCAGTCATTGAGAATGTTGAGAATAGTGAAATTAAGAATGTTGTTTTGCCTGATAAAGGCCAATTTTACAAGTATGCCGGACCCAGCCAAGCTTGGGTTCCGAAGAAGTTCTAATCCATTTGTATTGCAGGGCATTAAACAGGTACAACCGGTAGTGTGGATTCTTGACAGTGGATCGTCAAGACATATGACCGGAGATAGAGCCCTGCTATCAAATGTGGTTGAGAAAGCTGGCCCAGTGGTTACCTTTGGTGATAACAGCAAAGGTTTAACGGAGGGATATGGCTGTTTGCAAGCTGGAAATGTTATCATTGAAAATGTATATCTTGTGCAAGGACTTGAACACAATCTGCTTAGCATTAGTCAGTTCTGTGACAACGGCTACAATGTTTTATTCGACAAGCTGAAGTGTCAGATTCTGCACAAGAAAAGTGAAAAACCCTCCTTAATGGGAATACGGAAAGGAAATCTGTTCGTAGCTGACATGAACTCTGGAAGCAATCTTGAAGTCAATTGTTTCTATGCAAAAGCATCGTCAAATGAGAGTTGGCTATGGCACAAGAGACTTTCCCATCTCAATTTCAAGACAATGAATTCTCTTGTCAAAAGAGAATTGGTAAGAGGTCTGCCTCAGCTGGAATTCTCTCCAGAAGGACTATGTGAGGCTTGCCAGAAAGGAAAGTCAAAGAAAGCAAGTCACAAAGGCACTGACACATCTTTCATAACTGGTGTTCTGCAATTATTGCACATGGATTTATTTGGTCCAGTTAATATCCTTTCTATGTCAAAGAAGTGTTACTGTCTTGTGATAGTTGATGACTATTCCAAGTATACGTGGGTTTTATTTCTTCACTCTAAGGATGAAACACCACAAGTTGTGATTGATCATATCAAGATGATTGAGTTAGATTCTAACGTCCCTGTTAGAGCAATAAGGTCAGATAATGGAACAGAATTCAAGAATGCACTTCTAAATGGATTCTGTACAGACAAAGGGATTACCAGACAATTTTCAGCTCCTAGAACCCCTCAGCAAAATGGAGTGGTAGAAAGGAAGAATCGTACATTGATTGAAGCTGCAAGAACGATGTTAAATGAATCAGGTCTTCCAATGTACTTTTGGGCTGAAGCTGTCAATACTGCATGTTATACTCAGAATCGAACTCTAATCAACAAAGACTTCATGAAAACTCCTTATGAGATTTTGAATGAACAGAAACCTTCTATCAAATACTTTCATGTATTTGGTGCCAGATGCTTCGTGCTCAAGGATGGAGATGATCGTCGTGGTAAGTTCGAGGCAAAGGCATATGAGGGTATTTTTGTTGGATATGGAAGAAGATCATATAGAGTGTATATCATTGATCAACACAAAGTAACTGAAAGTGTCAATGTTACATTTGATGACACTAAACTCCCTAGTATCCAAACTGAAGATCCTTCTGAGAAACTGAAGTTTGATGATACGTCAGATTCAGAGTCAGAACATGGTCAAGAACCTGAGGTTGTTGCTGTTGAAGAACCTGTTAATCCTGATAATACTCAAGGTAATAGTGATGGAAACTCTGGAAACAATGGAGATACCACTGCTACTGACGGAGAATCTTCAAGTCAACATGGCAACAACTCAGGGGGAGATGCTGAAGGATCATCTAGTAGGACACAACATCACAATGAATTTCAAGGCGAATCATCAAGATCAAATCTTCCAAGACAGACTGTCTGGAATAAAGCTCACCCTTTTGAGTTGATTATTGGTGATCCAGATGTTGGAGTCAGAACTAGACGTGCTACTCAAAATGAGTGTCTATTCTCAGGATTTCTTTCTGAGATGGAACCTAAGAAAATTGAAGAAGCACTGACTGATCCAGATTGGGTGATTGCTATGCAAGATGAACTCAATCAGTTTGAAAGTCAACAAGTCTGGAAACTGGTACCTAGGCCTGTACACAAGAAAGCTGTTGGTACAAGGTGGGTATTCAGGAATAAACTAGATGAAGATGGTGTGGTTACAAGAAACAAAGCAAGACTGGTAGCTAAAGGGTATTCTCAAGCTGAAGGTATTGATTATGATGAAACCTATGCTCCAGTGGCTAGACTTGAGGCCATCAGGATATTTCTGGCATTCGCAGCATTTTCAAACTTTAAAGTTTATCAAATGGATGTCAAGAGCGCCTTTCTGAATGGAAAGCTGGATGAAGAGGTATATGTAGAGCAACCTCCTGGTTTTGAAGATCCAGATCATATGGATTTTGTCTTCTTTCTTTTCAAGGCTATCTATGGGCTAAAACAGTCACCAAGAAAATGGTATGACACTCTCTCTGAATTTCTTATTGAAAATAGCTTTATTAGAGGTGTCATAGACAAAACTCTCTTTTCTAAAAAACATAAGAATGATACTATATTAGTCCAAGTCTATGTGGATGATATAATATTTGGGTCTACTAATGATAATCTCTGTAAGAGATTTGCTAAGTTAATGCACAGCAAGTTTGAAATGAGCATGATGGGAGAGCTGAAGTTCTTTCTTGGATTACAAGTAAATCAAAGGTTAGACGGAACATTTATTTGTCAATCCAAGTATCTCAAGGAACTCCTCAAAAAATACAATCTGGAGGATTCTGCATCAGCAAGGACTCCATCAACTACAGCTGTCAAGCTTGGACCATGTGAAAACTCCATTAAGGTAGATGTCACAAGCTACAGAGGTATGATTGGCTCGTTACTCTATCTTACTGCAAGTAGACCAGATATTATGTATGCTACATGCCTATGTGCAAGGTTCCAAGCGGATCCTAGAGATATTCATCTCGTTGCTGTTAAACGAATCTTAAGATATCTTAAGGGAACACCAAATCTAGGTATTTGGTACCCTAAAGAATCTGGTTTTAACCTTGTCGGATATACAGATTCAGATTATGCAGGAAGTGTTGTTGATAGGAAAAGCACCTCAGGAAGTTGTCAATTCTTAGGAAGCAGGCTAGTCTCATGGTACAGCAAGAAACAGCAAACAGTTTCCAACTCAACGGCCGAGGCTGAATATATTGCTGCTGGAAGCTGCTGTGCTCAGATCTTGTGGATTAGGAACCAACTACGAGACTATGGCTCTGTATTGAACAAGATTCCTATTTTATGTGACAACACAAGTGCAATAGCCATCACCAACAACCCTGTGCAGCACTCGAGGACAAAGCACATTGACATCAGGTATCATTTTATTAGAGAGCACGTCATGAATGGTACTGTTGAACTATTTTTTGTTCCAACAGAAGAACAAATAGCAGATATTTTCACTAAACCACTTGATGAATCCACATTTACCAGATTAGTTGGTAAATTGGGCATGTTAAATAGTTTTTGTGATTAATTTAATTAATATCTGGAATCTGTTCTTGAATGAATTTACAAATGAATTTTTCATAAATGAAAAATTCATTTGCAAATTTATTTTATCATTTTATCATATTTCTTGCTTATTTCTATGTAATATATATTATCTTATCTATGTTATTTACTCTACTTGTTAATTTAAAATATCTCAGAATATTTTATTTCCTCTAAAGATATTTTTCTATGAATTTTATTTGCTAAAATTCAACAGAAATCTATTTTTAGAATAAAAATAATTAATTCTGAAATATTGTCTTTGTCTCTGTGAAAATTTTAAGTGTTTATTTCAGTTGTACTATTATGAAATATAGCTTCAGTACATTAATAGTTGTCTGTACATATTCATTTTGTTTTTCTACTGCAAAGACAATCGGCAAGACAATTAAAATTGTCTTGCTGAAAATCATTTCAGTAAACATGAAAATATAAATCTGTTAATGCTTATTTTATCTTATTCTAGAAAGACAATCGGCAAGACAATTGAAATTGTCTTGCTGAAAGTCATTTTAGTAATAATGATTGCTTATTTTAAAATCAGATTAATTTTATAACTGGCAAGACAATCGGTATGACTATTGATTGTCATGCCAGTAATAAAATTAATATCAGAATTATATTGTTTTATTTTGTACTGGTATGACAATCGGTATGACTATCAGATTGTCATACCAGTTATAATTTTAATACTCATTCTGTTATTTATTTTTCTTCTTTTTGCCTGGTATGACAATCGGTATGACAATCCCGGATTGTCATACCAGATGTTATATAAAGGCTGTTGCTGTGTTGTTTTTCACCAATTCAACTTAGCAGTTCATTTTCAAAAAAAATTCTAACAGTTTTCACTCTCATTTTCTCTCTTCTCTCTCCTCGAACAAACAAAAAAAACAGTCACCATATTTCCTTGCTCGAGTTTTTACTCAGCACACTTAATCATCACTTTAGTGATATATACATATAAGTATATACATAAACAAGTGCTGTTGAATTTTCTTAAAAATAAAAGTTATTATAAAAAAAAAAAAAAAAAAACGCAAAAATCAAATTAAAATCAGTTTGCCCCTTCAAATTCCATTTTAATTTTAATTTCTTATTTGTGTCTTTTGGTGTGTCAAAACTGTGTTAGTGATTTAAGAATTTTAACGAGATACATTTCTGTCTAAATTTTTCGATTATAATTAATTTAATTCGAATTATTAAATTAATTTAATTAATTCGAATTTTCTTAATATTATTCTTAAAATTCTGAAAAGCTTGTGTCTTATTATTATTTTATAAAAAAAATGGCTCTCAATTTCCAAATTGTCGCGCATAATCAAGTTGGTTATTTCAATCCGGAAAAATGTGATGTTGAAAAATTTAAGCCTTGGATTAGATTTTTAAATGATCATTCGATTGTTAGCTCTGCTATTAAATCAAATGTGATTTTAAACGTCGATCTACTTAGACTGATTTGCACAACTTCTACTGTGGCCGATGATTCAAAATCTTTTTCATTCACCATCGCAAACACACAGTATGTAGTTGATGAAACAGTCGTCAATCGTGCGTTAAATTTTCCACTAGACAATTTCTGTAATTTACCCTCTGAAAATGATATCACAAATTTTTTCAATGCTATTCACTATCAGGGGGTGATCAATTTAACCAAACTTTCTAAATCAAATTTGGTGTCTGAATGGGATATATTCTTCGATACACTTTCCAAAGTGTTTGCCAACTGCACAAAATCTAATTTTCATAACATTACTTCCACCCTGCAGTATATTGGTCTTGCGGTTGTTTTCAATCAAAGAATCAATTTTGGCAAACTACTTTTTCCCATTCTCTTGAGACGTCTAACTTCTGCTTTACGTGATCATTCTACAAATCGTAGGGTATCATGTTACTATGCTCGTTTTCTTATGCTTATAGCAGATCATCTACTCACCCCTGAACACAAAGCACTTTTTGCTAACTCTGCTGTAACCGAACCCCCACCAGTTAGCAAAAAGATTTACACTCGCCAAGACACAACCTTCAAATTTATGCAAGTACCAGTACTTGTATCTGCTTTCATGGCCAATTATATTCCCTTGCCTATTTTTAATCTTCCCGGCCATGAACAGCAACCTCAACCTCCAGTGGTTCAAGCCACCCAGGCTCTTCCATTACAGGTAGTAACTCCTCACTCTCACTCTCACTCTCTTCCTACTTCTGTTAACAGACCCTCAGTGGTTGATAGGGCTGACCATGAAGTTGTAGAACCACAGCTTCAATCCCAGGTCATAGAGCCAAACACAGAGTCTCATTCTATCTCACCCTCTCCCCCACTGTCTAAAATGTTACCCAGAAGATTACTAGGAAGTAGTACAATGTCAAATATGAGTGAACCCTCAGCTCTGCCTCCTCCTAAGAAAAGAAAAACCTATTCTGAGGCATCTGAAAGCCCATCCTTGTCCTCCCAACAGGACATGGACTTTGAAATGGCCAATGAACAGTTACTAGAGGCATTCTCTCAACAGGATGCATCTATTGAAATTCGCCATCGGGCCATGGCATCTTGTACTGAGTTAAGCACAATTCCATTACTCACAATGGAACCATACACTTCCCCAGATAATACTCAGGACACCCAGCGAGGAGTGCACGTCGAGTCGGTTACAGTGCCTGCCATAGTTACGGCAGAAGAGCAGTCACATGCTTCAGAGGGAAAATCTGACTCTCCGCCATCTTTAATAGAGTCATTTTCTCCCCTCCCAGATCCAACAACTCTGGCTCCCTTATGGGATTCTCCACTCGCAGATTTATCTGGAGAAAGTGGAGGGCAACTCGGTCAATCTATCCCTGAAGCAATTCAGACATCTATTCCAAAAGATTTGATAGCATTGACTGAGGATCGGGACTCGCGAATTCCCATTGCACCACCACTGACCTCTCTTGAAGAGGCTAGGGTGATTTTTAATGCAGGTACACAAGAACAGCAATTGGAAGACTCCTCACGAGCAATCATATTGAGAGAAACATATGCACGTGAGATGAGTGAACCAAATACGAGTGAACTTCAGGTGAGAGCACACACAGACACTGATACTGTCAACCTGTTAGCTCAGATTGCTGCCCTGAAAGAAGAACTTGCTAAAAGTCAAGCTGAAGCTCAAGCATTCAAAGCACAAGTGGTTGAACGGTCTTCTTCTTCCACCTCTGTCGACAATCAGCTTGCAATCATAAGGAATGACATCTCAGATTTAAAGACTACTGTAATACCAAAGCTCAATTCTATTCAGGACACTCCAAATTTATCAGCTGATGACATATCCAACTTCTGCTCCCTACATACAAGAATGACTTCTCTTGAAGACCTCGTTGAGATGAATCATTCACTGGACAACTCAAGATTTCTAAAGATAGAGACGGGCATGGAACATCTAAATGAAGGCATGAAGCACTTATATTACATGATCAAGAATTCTCATTGCCCTAATGAAGAACAAAGAGCTCACTTTGAAGGACCGTCTGGTGGAGGATCAGGCTCTGGAAGTGGTGGAGGTTTCAAAGGAAAGTCAGTAGAGGATCCCTCAACTAAGGGGGAGAAGAAAGGGAGTAGTTCCAAAGGGAAAGAAAAAGATACTTCTGCTGGAGATAAAGGAAAGGCTGATGATGCCTACTACAGTGGAGAACAGGATGACTTCGATATTTTTGACATTCCCACTGAACCAATTCAGGAAGATAAAGATGGGTTATTTGAAGCTGAAGAAGAAAGTGATTTTGAAGATTGGGAAGAAGAAGATACAGTGGATCCTAGGTTTGAGAAAGAATTTCAGAAAGAGCAGTCAGAGATGCAAAGAAAAGAAGCTGAACTCAAGAAGGTCTCACAGATCATTGATAGGAGAAAAGACATACAAAGAACAGAAACTCTTCAAAAGCAACGTCTTCATGACATTAAAGCTCAAGAAAGGAGAAGAGATGTCAGACTGAAGATTGGTGGAAAGTGGGATGAAGCTAGGAGAGTACTCGATATGCCTCAGCTATGCACTAACAATGATAGGCAGTTCTTACATCTTCTTGACAAGCTGGAAATCTCAAATCCTAACAATGACATGTACATGAATGCTATCAAGACTGAAGTCTCAAGGATCACAGCTGCTTTTGATAGATCCCTAAATGAGATGAGCATTTTTGTATATTGTCAGAGTGAAGGATCATTCAAGGTGTCACTTCATCTATTTGAGAATCGTTCGTTGTCAGAGATTTGGGTTCTTTTAAACAAAGTGAAAAGAAGCTCAGAGTTGAATGAAGTTCTTCGGGAAAGGCTTAAAGAGTTTGCCAGCAGGGCTAGTCCTCAAGTGGTCAACAATCCTCATCAGGTGAGATTCTTTAAGTCTGATTGTCTTCAAATCTGTCAGCTAGATGTACAATCTCTTAAAGACTACTCAGCTAAGCATCTAGTCTGGATGGAACATCATTTGAGAACTGCTGGATATTCATCCATGTTGAAGACTCAAGCTGCTGACTTGATTCAAGCTTATTGTGAGAAGAATGTTAAAAGGTACAATCAACTCAAGAATAAGTTGAAGACAGTTGGAGTTCAACCAGTCAGACCTGCAAGCTTCACTTCAGAAAAAGATCGTATCTTTGACAAGGAATTGCTTCAAGATTTAGAAGAAGGTGAAGTCAGAAGAGAAGACAACTAAAGTCAATTAGCTCAAAACTCAATGTAATATGATTAGAGCGTTATGAATCAAGATAGTCTAATGTAGTTATATGTTCAGGCTAGAGGAACATCTATCTTGTATTCACTTGTAAATTTCATTTGGAATCTGGAAAATGTTAAATATAATCCAGAACTTTTCTGCTATTTACTTTACATTACTGTTTATATCTTTTTCTTATTTGTTAGTTGAGTTATCCTCTAGGTATTTGTTGTTATTGTCTAACAAGCAAATAGGGGGAGATTGAAAGGCATATGTCATAGCCTACTCGTTTATTCGAGTATTTAACTCAACTCAAATAAGAATGTAATAAGTAAATAGTGGATCAAGCATCAGAGAGATCTCACAAAGTAACATCTGTCAAAGAATAAAGAAACATTGTTCATCTGCAGACTTGAAGATTCACTGGAAGAAGTTCAAGAATTTGATCATGCCTCAGTGATATAAATCAAGATCGTGGATTTAATCAAGTGACAGAGATCTCGTCAAGGTATCATTTATTACAAGGATTCAATCAGAACAACAAAGTCAAGACATGAAGAAACGTCACGAAAGTTAGTCACTCATGAACCAGACAGTACATCGAGTGTCAGCATTGAAGTGACGGAATTGATTCATAAGTCTCAGAGACTTTCAGAAGATTGTCAGAAGAATGGATGCTGCTCAGGGATAGTATTAATTCACTATTAATTAATTAAGTCATATAATTTAATTAAGAGAATAAATTAAATCTGCAAGGATTAATTTATTGATTAATTGAATTAAATTGATTAATTAATTTAGAATTAATAATGAGGATTTTCAGAATGATAATTGATTAAAATCTGTGATAATTCTAAAAAGACAACTGATTGTACTAGTATGACAATCGGTATGACAATTGATAGTCATACCGAATGTCTTGCTAATTCAGTTGATTGTATTGATAGAATTTTCAATTAGATTAAAATCAATTATGTATTCAGAAAAACAATTTCAATTGTACTACTATGACAATCGGTATGACAATCAATAGTCATACCGAAAGTCTTGCTAGTTCATTTTAATTGTCTTCCTAGCTCTAATAGATTGTCTCACCGAAAGTCTTTCAAGCTCAAATAGATTGTCACACCAGTTCAACAACTTAGGCTGTGATTGATTAAAAGAAAGCAGAAGACAATATCAACAGACTACTCAGCAAAAACAGAGCAGCACATACAGAACAAGAAAACACAGCAGAAAACAAAAGAAAATATTTCATCATTCATCTGCTTATTCAAGATCAAATATTCTAGTTTGTTAATGTTAAATCCAAACCACTAGAATTACTTATCTTGTTCTTGTATATCAATCTAGCGGATTAAAATCCCTAGAACTTAATCTCAAATCGCTTTTAGCATTTGATCTTTTAATTACAAAAATAGAAAAAGTTCATGTCGAATTTATTCTAAATTTGTAATAATTGATTTGAGATTAATCCCTTGTAATCGATGCCGTAGTTGTAACACCTTTCAAGTTTAATAAAAGTTTTATTTAACTTGAATTTTGTTTCACAATTTTATTCCGCATTTTATTCGACGAAACGGTATTGTTTGCATTCAACCCCCCCTTCTACAAACAAATTGGGACCTAACAATCAAGGTACGGCCTATAGCCAAGAAAGGTCTTCCCAAGATTATGGGAATCTTCTTATCTTCCTCGAAATCCAGAATGACAAAATCTGTAAGAAAGATCAGCTTGTCCACTTTTACTAGCACGTCCTCCACGATGCCTCATGGGTATGTAATCGAACGATCAGCTAATTGTAGAGACATGTAGGTGGGTTTCAGATCAGGAAAATTCAGCTTTTTGAAGATAGACAATGGCATCAGATTGATGCTTGCTCCCAAATCGCAAAGGCACTTGTCAAATGACAACTTGCCAATGGTGCAAGGAATGGTGAAGCTACTTGGATCCTTAAGCTTTGGAGGTAACTTTTGTTGCAGTACGGCACTGCACTCTTCTGTCAGAGCAACGGTATCAAGATCATCAAGTTTTACCGTCCTTGAAAGAATACCTTTCATGAATTTCGCATAACTAGGCATTTGCTCTAGAGCCTCAACGAAAGGTATGTTGATGTGAAGTTTCTTGAACACCTCCAGAAACTTACCAAATTGCTTGTCTAGCTTTTCTTTTTGCAATCGCTTAGGAAAATGTGGTGGATGATAGAGTTGTTTCTCCCCTGAATTACCCTCAGGCGGAGTGTGTTCAACAGTAGTCTTCCTTGGTTCCCCCTCTTTCTCCTTTTGCTTTTCTTCTTCATCAACAACTTCAACTTCTCCATCTTTTGCTTTTTCAGCATCAACAACTTTTCCAGACCTTAAGGTGACAACTTTGACTTGCTCTTTAGCTACCTTCCTTCCTGGCACTTCAGTATCGCTGGGAAGTATGCCAGGTTGACGATTGAGCCAGGCATTTGCTATTTGTCCAATTTTATTTTCCAAGGTCTTGATAGAAACAACTTGGCTTTTGCACAACAGCTTTAACTCCTCAAAATCAGTACTAGAAGGTGGAGCAGCACCTCCATGTTGAGAATATGATTGCCTTTGAGCAAATTGCTGAGGTTGCTGGAATCCAGGTGGATTAAACTGTTTACTTGCAGCTTGCTGATATGGTTGCTGAACAGCATTCTGATTATTGCTCCAGCTGAAATTGGGATGATTCCTGTTATTATGATGATAAGTAGCGGGCACAGGCTGCTGTGGTCTCTGAAAATTGTCCACATACTGAACATATTCATTAACAAGAGAACACTGATCCGTAGCATGAGAGCCTATACAAAGATCACATACACTAGCTATTTGATTTACTCCATAATTGGCTAAAGAATCGACCTTCATAGAAAGTGCATGTAGCTGCGCTGCAATAGCTGTAGCTGCATCAACTTCCAGAATACCTGCTACCTTCCCGGGAATCATCCTTTGAGTCGGGTTTTGATACTCATTTGCAGCTATAGTTTCAATGAGATTATAGGCCTCAGTATAGCTTTTGGCCCACAAGGCGCCTCCAGAAGCTGCTTCAAGCATGGGCCGAGATTGGGCCCCCAAACCATTGTAGAAACCGGTGATCACCATCCAGTCAGGCATACCATGATGTGGACACTTTCTCAACATCTCCTTGTAGCGCTCCCAAGCTTCGCACATAGATTCTCCTTATTGCTGCGCAAAATGAGTAAGAGCACTCCTCATAGCTGTAGTCTTGGCCATTAGATAGAACTTTACCAGAAACTTTTGCGCAAGATCTTCCCAAGTAGTGATGGACCCAGCTGGTAAAGAATGTAACCAGTCCTTAGCTTTGTCCCTCAGAGAGAATGGGAAAAGCCTCAGCTTGATAGCCTCATTAGTAACACCATTATATTTGAAAGTAATAAAGATCTCGACAAAATTCCTGATATGCATGTTGGGATTTTCAGTCGCAGCACCTCCGAAAGAAACAGAATTCTGCACCATCTGAGTAGTGCTCGGCTTGATTTCAAAAGTATTGGCCTGAATAGCCGGATGAATGATGCTTAACTGAATGTCATCAATTTTAGGCCAAGAAAAGTCCATAAGAGCTGGATCAGCTTAAAATATACGATCACCCATTGTTACAAGTTCTTTCTTTTCACTCTCTTTATCCGAATCTTCAAAAACTATATTCTCCGAAAAGTCAAGATATGTATCTGTCTCCTCAGCCGTATCTAGATTCCTCTTGCGAGTGCGAGAACGTGTTTGCATAAATGCTCGCTAGAGTACCTGAAACACAACTGGAAGCAGTAAGTAAGAAGTCTTAATCAATGAATCCTAATGACCACTGATGGCAAATACATAAACTAAACAAATTAACACCGAGTCCCCGGCAGCGGCGCGACATGCGCTAAATAAATCACGCAAGTATACGCGTTCGCAAGTAATATAGAATGATTTCTAGTTCGTTCCCACAGAGACTCTGATTAATTATATTTAGTTAATACTTACTCACCAATGTATGGTTACTCTTCAATGTCAAGACAATAACAATTAAGGTTGATTAACTAATATTAACTACGAGAATTAAACACTTAAATTAACAATATTAAACATACATGAGATCATAACTTCATTACTACTTCATTCAATAGTTATTGTTATTACCCTTAGCATGTAATGGTGATGATATTAATCGAACAACACGAAACTGATAAATGCCAACTTTCGTTGCACGAATACCATTCTACCAAGCATCCACAATTAAGATAGAAGTTGAATAGGCATCAATTATGTTGAGACCCTATATGTCTACAGAATTTGACAATATAACAATTTAAGCGCAAGTTATTTATTATGATTACACAGGGCAAGTAAAATGGTTAGAGTTACCCACTAATCATGCATACAATACATGAACCTATGCTAGCATGGCAAGTTCTAAATCTCAAGATTCAATGTCGTTTCACAAGAGATTAACAGGCTATCTTACATGTTCGCGATGCACATAAGACGAATAAGTACAACCTATGCTAGATATCATACAATCATCACATACCAAAGTATTAAACAATTAAGTAAAGAAATCCATAGTAAATCCGCTATGATCCCATGATCATGATTAGCCCATTTTAGAACTCATCGTCACCATGGGTTCATATGAAAACATGATAAAAACACAGCGATATAAACTAATAAAAATACTTAATAAATAATGAAGTATGTCACAAGAGTATTAAGGTTCGAAGAGTAAAGAAAACTAGTATCAACTGTTACAACGAATTAAAAGAATCACAAGATAAACGTATGCTTCCTCTTCTTCGTTATTGCGTGCTAAAACGTCTTCTTGATCTTCTTGTCTTTGCTCCTTGTTACTTGTTGTCGAAAATGTCTTCCAAGATTGTTTATATAATAGCCCAAAAGAACCAGTGCTAACAGAAGCCCAATAGAACTCGAATTCTAAAAATTAGATTCTGAAAATCCGCACCCTGGCAGCCGCCTCCTCTCTCCAGGAGGGCGCCTGCTACCAGGCGGTCGCCTGCTCTCATCAGGCGGACGCCTGCAACCCTTCTGGAAAAATTATTATTTTGCTTCTGTTTTTGCTGAATTCTTCGCACATCAACCTGAGACGGACTCCAAGCACTTCCTTAAGCTTATTTTGATGAAATCCACTTATCTAAGCAATTTATACCCTGAAATGCAAAAACACTCAAAAATGCGTCAAATACAAAAATACTCGAGTTCAAGACACCATTCAAGCCGTTATGAAATGTTCTAAGTGGTATAAAATGCCACTTATCACTAACATCGATGATAAATGATCATCCCAGTTTTCCTTAAAACTCAACCTCTCAACATATCTTATATTTCCTGAATCGCTTCCTTACTTTGACCATTCGCTTAAGGATGATAGGCGGTGCTCATTTTCAACTTAGTTTCCAAACATTTAAACATCTCCTATTTGTTTCTATCGGTTAAGGCTGAAAAGTAATCTCATATATTCACTTATTATCACCTTTAGGTATTTGAACTTCATATTCCACTCTTTCTAATTCGTTTATTAACTCCTCAATGGTCTTAATTACATCCAATCCTTTCTTTCTGCACAAGTCATCAGTTACCATTCGGCTTTGTTTAGGTAGTTGTTAATGGATTAATTCAGAATCTTTTGTTAATCCTCGGTCAAAATTTCATACTTGAAAACTCAACGTATAGTTGCTTTCCTTCAAATCTTTGGAGGAAAATCCTTGGGCATTCCACACAGACTTTCTTATTTTTTGAATAGCTGAGGATGTTATCAATAAATACAATTTGCATATCCAAGTACTCCTTATACACCATGTTCCTTGATTCCTTATAGACAACTGATACACTTGTTATTACACATAATATCACCAGAGCTTGTAATGCTCATAACTCATTTTAATCGCCATCTCTGATATGTTCTCAGGTCGGATCTTAAGTTAATCCCCGAGATATAACACACTTCTTAAATTAGGTCTTGTAAGTAATCAATTCTTTATAAGGGTTACTTATTCTTATTCCTTGTTTTGTTAAACTCCTGATAATCAGTACACAATCTCATAATTTCATCCCTTTTCTCCAACAACATCACTGGTACACTTTACGATTCGCTTCTTGTAAAACCACTCCTTAGTCTGCCTTGACCACTAGGCCTCCGATACTTTGCCTTAATTCTTTGACATATCTAACACTTCCTAATCCATTTTGAAATTTCCTTCTTATACCTGGCTATCACTATTTTTCTTTAAATTTATGTATATCTTGGCATTTCTTAAATAAATTAAATACTTTATATTGTGAATTTCCTGTAGGATCTCATTTCTTAATTCTTTTTACTTGTAGCATCCAAGTGCTGGAAGAAAACCTGAGAATATCATGATCGTTCTTCTGGGCGCATAAATTTTCATACTAAATCGTTAACATCCTGATCCACTATCTTCTCTTGACATCCCATTATTTTCTCTTAATAACTCTTACTGAAAGATCATATTATTCTACCTCGCTTCCTTTGGATTATAAATTATGACTTTCAATTCCAACTTCCAAAATTCTATAGATAATTCTTCTGGTGCAGTCTCTATGTTTACTTTCTTCTTTTTGCTTATCATTTACCACTATATTTGCTTTTCCTTGTAAATACATACTTCAAACTCTTATGGTCCGTATAGATCTCACACATTTCTCCATACATATCATGTTTCCCAATCTTTCCAAACAAATATTGTTACTTCTAGTTCCAAGTTATGAGTAGGGTACTTCTGCTCATAAGGTTTCGATTGTCTGGATGCATATACAATAACTTTATTGTGCTGCATCAACACATATCTTATTCCCTTATGAGAAGTATCACTATAAACTACAAAATCTCCTTGATACTTTTAAAGTGATAAAACATGTGTTGTAACCATACCCTCCTTTAACTCCGCAAAACTTTCTTCACCCTTTTCCATTTCATATAAACTTATTGTTTTTCCTGGTTAGCTTCGTCAAAGGTGTTGCAACTTTCAAGAAATCTTGAACAAATTTACGATAATAACCGGTCAATAATAAAACTTCTTACTTTTGTTGGTGCTTTTGGTCTTTCTTTATTCATAGTAACTTTAATCTCTGCTGGATCCCCCTTTGGTCTCCTCCTTACTAACTATTTATGCTAAGAATTATACCTCCTAACATCAGAACTTTCACCTTGTAAACTTTTCATACAACTTCTTTCTTCTTCGACTTCCCAGCTATCATTAAATACAACTTATTCGGATCTTCCTTCAAGATTCTGTTCATCAAGTTTAGATATTACTGGTATATCGGTTAATCCAAATGACAATACTAGAATTTTATAACAATAGTACCTAATTCTGAAAATTATCTTTGATATGTCCATAGGTTTAATCTTCAACTGATAATACCCAAATCTTAAATCAATCTTAGAAAATACTTTGCTTCTTTCATCTGATCAAACAAATCATTAGTTTGAGGTAACGGATACTTGCTCTTGATAGTAAGCTTGTTGAGCTTTCACTAGTCGACACATAATCTCCTACTTCCATCTTTCTTATTTACAAATAATACCGGTACACCGTATGGGGTACACCGTCTAATCGCTTCTTCTTCTAACATCTCTTGTATTTACTTTGCTAACTCCTTCATTTTAACTGGCGCCATTTTGTGCGGGGCCTTGGACACTTGTTTCATTTCAGATGCTAAGTCAATCATGAACTCAATTTCTCTATCTGGAGGAAATGTTGGTAACTCGTCTGGAAACATATCTTGAAACTCATTAGTTACTATAAAACCTTCAAATTCTGTTTACTCCTGACTTCTATTCATAATCACCGTAGTGCTTACCTCTTGGTCACCGTAACCTCTTAGCTTAAGTCATCATTAACAAATTCTTTACCTTCCTTCATCTTCTGAACCTCATCACATTCTCATTTGGCATCTTCAGAACTATCTTTTAATCACGACGGTCTATCTTGGCATCATGCTTAAATAGTTAATCCATTCCTTAAAATAATGTCAAATCCTCTTATCGTAAATGATATCAATTCTTCATAACTTATTGCCAGAAATCTCAATTTCACCATTGGTACTCACTTATTTAACAATTACTCGTTCTTGACTTGCTAGTCCTTTAGTCATAATCTTATCAATTCAACAGGGTGATTCATCTTATCAACAAAATCTTGAGAGATAAAGGATCAAGTTGCTCCCACATCTTTCAATACTTTAACGCATAAGGTATTCACAATAATTATTTACGTCATCATACCCGTATTCTGAATAACATAATTCACAGACAATTCATAAACTCTCGTCCTTGGAGACGTATTCCGTATTGGAGTAGATTCCCTTGATTCTTAGTGCATCCCTGACTGGGGCTAGTAATTTGCAATCCTCGCCATATGCCCTTGTTTTCTTTGCATGCGTGAGAGGGAGATGGAACTTTGCCCGCTTGGTTTAAAATACGTTGATTTTTGTTTGAAAAACTTTTGCAAAGAACGACAGTACAACGAAACAACTAGAAGGATTCATAATTTAATAAACTTAGAGTTGAAAAGAAAGAAGAAGTAATGATTTGAATATGAATGAGACAACCATATTGGTACTTAAGATGGCCAGTCTTTCATACCATATGGCATACATCACATGATTAGGTGGCGTCCCACCCGACCCTTCGTCATTCCGACAAAGCGTCTCACCATAACACTGCTTATCCCAATCAGAGAACAAAACTTGATGGAAAAAAATTAAATTTGAAATGAATGCAATATCCTCCTTTTTGATATCATCATAAAGAGTTTATTAAGAAAAGAAGTTCATATATATATTTAGGAATCAAAAAGGAATATACGTTGTAATATTGGAGACAGGAATGGTACCATTAGTCACCATCCACATTTCACTTGTATTCATCTTTCGATCTTGTTCGATCATATCCCAATTGTATCATATAACAACTTTAGAAGGTACGTTGAAATGCCTTCACAAATTAAGTATTATGGTAGATTCTTACTTGTTAAGTCTGGCGTCTTTAACATCGCACCTACACGTATAATACTTTAACAATTCAATCATATTGGCATTCTTACCAGATAACCTCGAGTTTCCTCTTTTTAATTTAGAATAACCACTAATCATTCAACATATCGATTCTTTTGTTATAATGTTCTTCCTTTAGAAAAGTCTGGAAATCTTCCCAATCTTCTTCAATCATGCCCAGGCTCCTTTTAAATCAATGAATTCTTTAAACTTTAATGGTCTCTGCAACTAGATGAATAGTTTTTCCGTACTCCGGTTCTGTTGTTAATCTCATCAAACAAGATTCACATTCTGCTGTTAGGATTATTCGAAACTGCCTCGTAATAGCGGGTCCATTTGGCCCTCAGAATCAACCATACTAATTTCTGGAACACATACTTTCTAAGTAATCTGGTCTTATAACAAACAAGAAACTCAAGTAGTGACTTGATAACCAATTTTTAAAACCTATTTTATTCAAAAAGGCTTTTATAAATTTTTGTAAGGGAAAATCTTTTTCGAAAACTTGTTCAAAATTTTTGAAAGTCGTACATCTGGTTGTCATTACTATATGAGTTGGTTGTTGTCCTTCCTATCTATAACAAGGTACCAAGTTAAAGAAATGATCACTCAAAAGTCCATTCACTTCAATTTATCTCCTCACCTTTATTAGGTCCATTTATCTTTCTTAATCGATAAAAACTCCGGTTGTCGTTGTAAATTATCTTATTCGTAGCTTCACATCAAAGCTTCTATACTGGTAATGCTCCCGTCATCAACTTTTCAGTCGTTAAGTAGAACAAGCTATCTAATAGTCAACAAGTCAGCTGATAACACATCACATTGTTACTATAAATATATCACATCATCATAACACCATTATCTATCTTCAAGAAAGCTCCAGATCTATACTCTCCTCTAACTTTCTTTCAAAACTCATCTAGTCCATTTCACAACCTAGTCATGGGTGGCTTAGTCACTAATGGCTTCTTTTAACCTGGTAGCAGCTATCCTCCAAAACACTTAATCTTATTTCTAAACTTCTTCTCACCTTTATTTATATCTCAGTTACTCACCATTTACTGTAGCTCTCGAATCCATCCTCGTAGGTACTGTTGCTTCATTGGACGAGTTTTAAACTGGGGGTATAGAACAGAGTGTAGGGTAAACTGAAGAAATACACTCACAGCCGAATGTCCACTAAAACAAGAATAAACAGATGGAGATTCTTAAATAGGTAGTCTCATATCAAGAGGTAGTAAAATAGCGTAGAATAGCTTGAAGAGGTGCAAGTGTTATAACAGAAGGTAATACCATTAATACTGATGGAAGAAAAAGATGCGAATCAAATTTGGGAGAAGATGATGATCCTCAAACGGAAGGCTCCGAATGATCAGATGATACAGGGAAAACAGGGTCTGCCATTTCCGTTATCTGGAAATCACGTCGCAAGCTAAGAATCTCGAATCGCAACACGAACCTTGCCGGAGACATACTATACAGTCGCACTCAATCTCACGACGTCTTATCTTTCTATTTCCTATTCCTAATCCTAGCCCTCTACCCAATCCTGACAATCTAGGCTTGTTTTAGTGACTTATAACCTGTAGCTCTGATACCAACTTGTGGCGTCCTCCGAACCCGGGTCGGAAATTTGGGGTCCACAACACACATACACAATATATAAACCTGTAAATGAAATATTATTTGTAATGACCCTGCTTTACACAACCATGTATCTGAAGGGTTTTTAGCATATAAATGCAACGAAAACATAAATTTAAATGTTAAAAAACCGAAACCCTCCGCAGGATCCGTGCGAAAAATAATATTTAATTCGTAGTTCAGTATGTTTACCTTAAGAAGTTTTACGTTAATGGAAAGATGGAGGTCTTTAATAGCGATCCAAGAATGATGAACGGAAATCCCTAACAGCTGCTCCTCAAGTGTGAAGCACTCCACCGGTATCCACCAAGAGTACAATGTGATGGAGGAGGAAGAGGTTGAGAGAATTAGTTGTCTCCCTCTTGTTCTACTTTAGAATTATGGTTAATTATTTGGGTTTTTAGGCAAATATGGTTTATAATAGTATATTTATAGGCAAAATTTTCAGCTGAAAATTTTCCATAGAATATTATTATTATTAATCCTTTAATTGATTATTCTTATTAACCAATTAACTAATAATTAAAACACCTTTTAATCATTAATCCCTTTTTTAAACACTTTAGAAAAATAATTCTCTCACTTGATTTAATTTTCAAAATTAAATTCTTAATTAATAATATTAAGAATTAATTAAATCTCATTTAATCAATTATTAAATCTGCTAATTAATTATTTATTTCACAAATAAATAATTACCAGCCATTATTAATTAATTCCTCCACCATTAAATCATTCTCTTTTATGGTGTGACCCTGTAGGTTCAATATTAAGTCGATAGTAGAAATAAACAATAATAAAACTATTTTATTATTATTTATATAAATTCTCTAATTGATTAAATATTATTAATTAATAAATTAATCATATTTATTCTACATCGTGAGGGATACTTCTCAGCATATCGCGATATCCGGATAATACGAATTCACTGCTTAGAATACCAAGAACCTATTCAGTGAGTAGTTACCGTACAATCAATTCCTTCTACCCTACAATGTCATGATTAAATACAAGGCATGGAACTTGTGTCAAGCCTATCTTATTCAATCATTTGCTTTCCCATTCACT
Organism: Apium graveolens; assembly: GCF_009905375.1. Classification (NCBI taxonomy): domain Eukaryota; kingdom Viridiplantae; phylum Streptophyta; class Magnoliopsida; order Apiales; family Apiaceae; genus Apium; species Apium graveolens. The sequence goes on from NC_133657.1 coordinate 84,081,684, forward strand.
ATGCTTAGTTCTATTTAATGTAAATTAGAAACTCCTTTCTAATTTTATTCACTCTGGCCAGAGATTCCTGAGCTAGCATAAGTGGATCAACATTGAACATTCTCTTCCTTCACTGGAAGGGGTAGATCCTTTATTGATCATACACTATCTTCGTGTACAAATTCCTATACCCAGTAGAGCCCTTATAATTGTCCCTGGAGACTAAGAACTAAATCAAAGCATAGTTCAGTGTACACAAGATGACTATGATGACTATGATGACCTCAAGTCTAAGGATACTTGTACAACTATCACTATGTTAAAAAATGCTGACACGTGAGTGAACTCCATCAGTTGTTCAGCTGTGTGAGTCATGTTCAGTGAACTTATTCTATAATAAGCACCTACATACTAGCTATAGTGTCACCACACAAATGTCTATGAAAACAGACATCCTTCATAATGAAGCAAGGATAGTATGTACCGATCTTTGCGGATTACTAATTACCAGTTAGTAATCCTACGACCAAGAAATATTTAAGTTTAGAGTTATCATCTTTTAGGTCTCATTATTATGATCTCATCATAATTCATAAAAAGCTTTACTCTAAACTATGGTATATCTTATTTAAACACTTAAATAGATAAAGCCCTCAATAAAACCAAAACAAGTCTTTTATTAATATCAATGAAATCAAAACAGATTACATAAAAGTTATTCCTAAATCATCATACATGATTGGACTTAGGACACATCTCTTTCAATCTCCCACTTGTACTAAATCTAATCACTCTGGTATCTAATACCCATCTTGTCTTTATGACGATCAAAGTGACTTTGAGAAAGTGGCTTTGTGAGTGGGTCTGCTACGTTGTTATGTGTGTCAACTCTCTTGACGTCTCCTCTTTCAATACAATACAAGAAATGTTACCGCGCTCCCACTAACCTTTTTGTAGACACATGGTTCATCTATGTTTTTGATAAAACCAAACTCTTTGATTGTCTCATCAAAGCGGATGTTCCATCTACGAGAAGCTTGCTTTAAACCATATATGGTTCGCAGCAGCTTACACACTAGGTGTTCATTTCCCTTGGAAAGAAAACCCTCTGGCTGTGTCATATACACTTCCTCTTCAAGTATCCCATTGAGGAAGGCCGTTTTCACGTCCATTTGCCAGATCTCATAGTCGTAGTAAGCAGCAACCGTAAGCAAAATCCGAATTGATTTTAACAGGGCTACAGGCGAAAAAGTTTCATCAAAGTCAATCCCTTGCCTTTGTTTGAATCCTTTTGCCACGAGCCTGGCCTTATAGGTCTCCACCTGGCCATCTTCTCCAATCTTTCTTTTGTATACCCACTTGCACCTAATAGGCTTAACACCTTCGGGCGCCTAAACCAGAGTCCATACTTGATTGGTATACATAGATTCCATTTCGGATTTCATGGCACTATGCCATTTCTCCGAGTCAACACTACTCATAGCCTCATTATAGGTCACAGGGTCGTCATCATCAATGATTGACAACTCATTGTCATTCTCAATGACAAGGCCATAATACCTCTCAGGTTGGCGAGACACTCTCCCTGCCCTACGAATGGGCTGTTCCATAGAAGGTTGTTCAGTCTGAACAGGTGTTTCCACTTGATCCATAATAGTTTGTGCTTCTTGAACTTCATCAAGTTCAATTTTGCTCCCATTGTTTCCTTCAAGGATAAACTGCTTTTCCAAGAAGGTAGCATGTCTGGAGACAAACACCCGATGATCGGTGTAAAAGTAATACCCTAAAGTCTCTTTAGGATATCCCACAAAATTATATTTTACAGATCGAGATTCTAACTTATCTGGGGCAACTTTCTTGACATAAGCTGGACATCCCCAAATCTTAACATGTTTAAGACTCGGTTTCCTTTCTTTCCATATCTCATATGGAGTTTGAGGAACAGATTTGGAAGGCACCTTATTCAGTAAATATGCTAAGGTTTCCAATGCATAACCCCACAGGAATACTGGAAGATTCGCATAGCTCATCATGGACCGAACCATGTCTAACAAAGTTTAATTTCTCCTTTCAGATACCCCATTCAACTGTGGAGTATATGGAGGAGTCCACTGGGAGACTATACCATTTTCTTTGAGATAAGCTAGAAACTCTCCATTCAAGTATTCACCACCTCGATCTGATCGAAGAGTTATAATACTATGTTTGGTTTGTTTCTCCACTTCATACTTATATTCTTTGAACTTTTCAAAGGCTTCAGACTTGTGTTTCATCAAATACACATATCTGAATCTAGATCGATCATCTATGAAAGTAATGAAGTATGAAAATCCACCCATGGCTTGCGTAGACATTGGTCCACATACATCTGTGTGTACCAATCCTAGCAAATCTGCAACCCTCTCTCCATGTCCACTAAATGGAGATTTGGTCATTTTACCCAATAGACAAGACTCGCATGTAGGATATGATTCAAAATCAAAGGGGTCAAGTAACCCTTCCTTATGCAATGTTCGCAGTCTATTTTCACTAATATGACCAAGTCCGCAGTGCCACGAGAAAGTGATATTTTCATCATCCCTTTTTCTTTTATTAGTATGTTCAATTTGTAGTAAATTATGCTCTATGTCACATACATACAGACCATTGTTTAAAATACCACTTCCATGAAGAACGTTATCTTTAAGAATTGAACATTTATTATTCTGAATAACAAACAAAAATCTAGCCAAGTCTAACATGGAATAGAAATAATATTCCTCACAATCGAGGGAACAAAATAACAATTATTTAGAGCAATAGTCTTGCCCGTAGGCATATGTAAATGAAATGATCCTACAGCTTCAGCAGCAACTCTTGCTCCATTTCCCATCCGTAGAATCACCTCCTCTTCTTCAAGAGTCCTATTTCTCCTTAGTCCCTGCAACGAATTGCAAATATGAGAACCACAGGCGGTATCTAATACTCAAGTAGAAATTTGACTTAGTGACATATTAACTTCGATCATGAACATACCTGAATCAGAAGCGGTAGTCTCACTACCCTTCTTCTTCTTTAATTCTTCAAGGTAAACCTTGCAGTTCCTCTTCTAGTGCCCCACCTTGTTACAGTGAAAACAAACAGCTTTGTTCTTGGGGTCTTCAGCTTTTGGTGGAACCGGCTTTTTCTCACCTACTTTCTTTTTCTTGGAAGGGTTCTTCTTCCTTTTCTTAGGATTGCAACCTTCACCAATTAGAAGAACAGAACTCTTCTTAGGGGGAAAATTCGATTCAGCAGTCTTCAACATGTTGTGGAGTTCAGGCAGGCTGACATCCAGCTTATTCATGTGAAAGTTCACAACAAACTGTGAGAACGAACTCGGAAGTGATTGTAAGACCAAGTCTTGGCTCAGCTCCCCATCCATGGAAAAACCAAGTTGTCCAAGACGTTCAATCAAATTGATCATCTTGAGTACATGGTCATTCACAGATGATCCCTCAGACATCCTAAAACTGAACAGTTCCTTCGATATCCCATATCGAGCTGTCTTCCCTGCCACATCATACAACTCTTGTAGATGCATAAGGATAGTGTGAGCATCCATATGCTCATGTTGCTTCTGTAGCTCAATGTTCATGGAAGCTAGCATGATGCATTCAGCAACATTTGCATCATCTATCCACTTACGATACACAACATGTTCATCATTATGTGCATCGCTAGCAGGTTCAGTAGGCTTAGGTGAGTCAAGCACATATTCCAGCTTCTCAACCCTGAGAACAATTCTCAAGTTTCGAAGCCAGTCAGCAAAATTAGGACCAGTCAACTTGTGAGCATCTAGTATACTCCGGAGTGATAGTGCAGAAGACATAACGAATATAGTAAATCTGTAAATGATGAACACATAACAACACTTAGCAAATATTCAATTTCATTTCAAGACACTATATGAATCGGGTCTTTATTCATAAGTGGCTCCCACTAGTTTATCTAATTTATACAACCCCTAAGTGAAAATTAAGCATTCATAATGCTAGTGGGAATAGGGATCCTACATTCCATCACACAACCTCGGCTGTAGCACGAAATGTCATGTGATGTTCAATAGGCAGACAACTCTTGTCAATTACATCTTATGTTATTCCCTAATAAAACTTTATCCTCTTGAATAATTGAGTCACGGCTGTAGCACGACAAACTCAATATTCTAAGTCAAGTCTAACCCAACATTTCGTACAATTGAATCAGTCTCCAACGGCCCACGGCTGTAGCACGTAACGACCTTTAGATTCTAATTCAATGTACACATCTCTATGTAATAGACAAGTATTTCTTATTTCGAAATCAAAGCCCTCGGCTGTAGCACGAAACGACAATGATTTAAAAATAAGAACCACTTTCTACCATGTTGGAAGGCTATGACCGACACAAGCCTGTTGTGTCATTGGCCAATTACTACTTGATATTATTTAATTTTAGAGGGATTATATTATGTTACAGTCATAATCATATTATAAAGAGATTCTTCCTTTTAAATTAAATATTTCAAATCAATAATCGATAATCAGATGATTCCCAGATCGGGGGGAGCATTGTCAAGAGGCGTCACTTAATACCCCTTACTTACAGATAGAAATCTGCTTTTGACAGAATCATCCTTTCTCTCAATATTGAAAATTCATATTTAATTACGTGTTTCATAAACACAAGAATCTCATGATTGTATTAATAATATTATTGTTAAGGCAAGAAACGATTCCTATTCTAGATTTTCTAGAGCACGCCTTATATTGATTTAAGTTCACCTAAATCTATCATCGCATGGTAAACATAGGCATATATCTCATATATAAAATTAAATAAACAAGTAAATGTAAAGTGCAATAAAGTAAATGTGTTTGGTTATGGCCCCATCTTATGTGATCTTTATCAAGCTCATGATAAAGATCAAGGTCAATCTAATATGGTGATGGAAATATATACAACTACTTATTACATAAGTCTTCTTCTTTGTTTAGACTTCTTGTATGCCTCGTCTTCTTCTTTGTATCACCTCCATTGGATAGCCTTCTTGAGTCTTCAATTACATTACATAGATTGAAAGTAAAACTAATCTAATGAACTTACAAGAATAACTCGAGTTACATTCGAGATTTATGATTACAAAGATTGACGATATGCAAGTCGTATTTAAAACCAAAACCAAAACCATTACACTAAGGTCGAAAGACCATAACCATCCACCATGCTCATACAACACATAAAATCATGTTAAAACGTATAATCTGATCTTAACATATCATATTATCCATGATCTAATCATAAAAAAAAATATGACAAAAATCAGAAAAATCATATTCAAATCAGAAAAACAAGAATCACTGTTTACGGGCAGTAAACGACGTCAAAGGCCTTACAGACGAGTCGTTAATAGCTTTAGCTATCAGTTTTGTTCAGATGCTCGTTTACCTATGGAATAGGGTATTCGTTTACGTAAATCGGACACCAGACCCAGATTTCAGCAAATCTGCAGCAGCCAATTCAGAATCCGTATCTAATATGATTCTCATAATTTAAACAAACATAAATCATGTATATATCAGTATATATACAGATTACATAATCATCTTATGATTATACAACTCACATGAATATCATATATTCAAAACCAAACATATATAAGCATATTATATCAACATCAAATCATGGCGAATCATGTACATGCTCATATATCGAAAATAGTTAAACATATAAATGAATTAAAAACTTTTCGCAAGTAGCTCTGATGCCATTGAAGGGTTTTTAACACATAAACGCAACAAAAACGTAAATTTAAATCTTAAAAAACCGAAACCCTCCGCAAGATCCGTGCAAAAAATAATATTTAATTCGTACTTCAGTATGTTTACCTTAAGAAGTTTTACATTAATGGAAAGATGGAGGTCTTTAATAGCGATCCAAGAACGATGAACGGAAATCCCTAGCAGCTGCTCCTCAAGTGTGAAGCACTCCACCGGTATCCAGCAAGAGTACAATGTGATGGAGAAGGAAGAGGTTGAGAGAATTAGTTGCCTCCCTCTTGTTCTACTTTAGAATTAGGGTTAATTATTTGGGTTGTTAGGCAAATAGGGTTTATAATAGTATATTTATAGGCAAAATTTTCAGCTGAAAATTTTCCATAAAATATTATTATTTTTAATCCTTTAATTGATTATTTTTATTAACCAATTAACTAATAATTAAAACACCTTTTAATCATTAATCCCTTTTCTAAACACTTTAGAAAAATAATTATCTCACTTGATTTAATTTCCAAAATTAAATTCTTAATTAATAATATTAAGAATTAATTAAATCTCATTTAATCAATTATTAAATCTGCTAATTAATTATTTATTTCATAAATATATAATTACCAGCCATTATTAATTAATTCCTCCACCATTTCAAATATATAATTACCAGCCATTATTAATTAATTCCTCCACCATTAAATCATTCTCTTTTATGGTGTGACCCTGTAGGTTCAATATTAAGCCGGTAGTAGAAATAAATAATAATAAACTATTTTATCAGTATTTATATAAATTCTCTAATTCATTAAATATGATTAATTAATAAATTAATCATATTTATTCTACATCGTGAGAGATACTTCTCAGCATATCGCGACTATCCAGATAATACGAATTCACTGCATAGAATACCAAGAACCTATTCAGTGAGTAGTTACCGTACAATCAATTCCTTCTACCCTGCAATGTCACGATTAAATACAAGGCATGGAACTTGTGTCAAGCCTATCTTATTTAATCATTTGCTTTCTCATTCACTATGCTTAGTTCTATTTAATGTAAATTAGAAACTCCTTTCTAATTTTATTCACTCTGGCCAGAGATTCCTGAACTATCATAAGTGGATCAACTTTGAACATTCTCTTCCTTCACTGGAAGGGGTAGATCCTTTATTGATCATACACTATCTTCGTGTACAAATTCCTATACCCAGTAGAGCCCTTATAATTGTCCCTGGAGACTAAGAACTAAACCAAAGTATAGTTCAGTGTACACAAGATGACTATGATGACCTCAAGTCTAAGGATACATGTACAACTATCACTATGTGAACAACTGCTGACACGTGAGTGAACTCCATCAATTGTTCAGCTGTGTGAGTCATGTTCAGTGAACTTATTCTATAAGAAGCACCTACATACTAGCTATAGTGTCACCACACAAATGTCTATGAGAACAGACATCCTTCATAATGAAGCAAGCATAGTATGTACCGATCTTTGCGGATTACTAATTACCAGTTAGTAATCCTACGATCAGGAAATATTTAAGTTTAGAGTTATCATCTTTTAGGTCTCATTATTATGATCTCATCATAATCCTTAAAAAGCTTTACTCTAAACTATGGTATATCTTATTTAAACACTTAAATAGATAAAGCCCGCAATAAAACCAAAACAAGTCTTCTATTAATATCAATGAAATCAAAACAGATTACATAAAAAATTTTCCTAAATCATCATACATGATTGGACTTAGGACACATCTCTTTCAGGATCGCAACAGGTTAAAGTATGAAAACAAGCCACAACCTTAATTTTTATTACAACGTAAAACATCCCAACTAATTTAACTTACAACTGATAATGAAATTATTCTTATAATCTTACTATCACACTACCGCAATAAGCTCCTGCTAGCTCGATCCAACTCAAACTGGAATCCTAGCTCGCACTCTGGACTGAGGAACCTCGCTATCAACCATATCCTTTTAACTGTAGAATACATAAAAATATTAGCAAGAGTGAGCTAACTAGCTCAGCAAGTCATAATAACGATAACTGAGGTTAAACAATGTTCAAATGGAATGATTCAGAAGAATCAAGTTTCTTGATAAACAATCATTAGAATTGGATATTCATTTTAAATTTCAAAACCAAGGTTAGGCTGCTGATCAGTCACGCACTAACCTCGAGCAAGGCAGACAGCTCTGTTCTATAAACTGGATCCAAGGCACTCATTGGCCTAATTCGACCACGAATCTGGTCTGACCACGAATCTGGTCCACATAAAGAAAACTATCCAATTCTAAAGCAATTCAATATGATAAACGGTATAACTCAATGAAATAAGTTCATCATCAACAGTAATAAAACATTTGCATATAAAAACATTTTCATAAGAGCATGATGCAATTTATGGGTACCACGAGGGTATATCAAAGTATGTAAAAGAAATGGCCTCCATCCTGTAAGGGAATCAGGTATTAGATGAACAAGGATTTTTCAAGGTTTAGTTCTGTAATGTTATACAAAATGGTTGGGCTATAAAAGTTTCTGTATGATCAAACAATTTTGTTCCAGTGTTTGGTATTTGGTAGTTATATATTTGGAGAGTAGTATCATTTTTGTGTGGCTTAGTATCTGGAAATCAACAAGGGATGGTTTACAAAGAATAAGGCTTACAACTCAAAGATCAAATGATGTGATCCGGGTTCAAGGCTGTATGATTCAAAGTACTCGCATTATAAAACAAAACTATTTTGAATACTTAACAATATGTCACAAGAGAATTTAGAAATGTTTGCACTATATCTCGAGAAAGGTTTAGATGTACTTGCCTTGCAGGGCTTTACAACTATTACTGATCAACTTTAAGCTGACTCTGCCGCTCAGGCTTTATTGTCTATCCACTAGATCACCCTGGATTCGACCTCAATACTTAAGTCCTTTGATTGGAACCTTACTGAGCTTTTCGACTGACCACCAAACTATCTTTCGTCCAATGCCAATTCTCGGGCCTTCCGATTAGAACCTACAAAGTCGAAATACCCTAATTTAGACTTCTGATTATGCTTGACTTATCCTCACTAATAATCTACCTGTGCGTTAACCAAACCCGACTCGTAAGACATATATTATTGTAATACAAGCATCAGTCAGGGTTCACGTATTCAAAACTCAGCTTGATATTCACTTTCGGAAAATACATATACTCATTCTTTCAGAAAATGGGTTGTCAGCTATAATTTATAAAATATATTCTTACGACACGAAGGTACATTTCGGACTACCCGTCAAACAAAATCGACGTCAAATCCACAACAACAATCCAACTAAAACACAACAACCCAACACAACTCGCAAATCCCAATCACCGATATAATTTTAATTATTAATTATTATTATTCATATGTTTATGTTTTTATTCGTAGGACTCAGAACAACGTCATCACCGTCCACAGTTGACTCACCGAAGTTCATCGTCAATTGCGGTACAATTTATTGGTGCCCGCTATAATACGGTTTTCCGAATAAATTACACCGATTACTAAAATTTCCGCACAAATCGTAATATCACGGATATTTATTCAAAACAATTTCCTGCAAAAAATTTCCAAAAAAAATAATATAATAATCCAGGTTTTAAATAGCAAAAACTGAACAGGGGAACACAGGAACCACAGGGCCAACACCCGTAGCCACCACACAACACAGTCACACAAGACACACACACACATGCGCACACACACTTCCGGTCACCTAGCCGAAATTCACGCGGCGGCAACCGAAATTTAGAGTAACAATCAAGGCAACACTGCACAAATATATACATATATACAGGTGCGTGTATATATATACAAACCAACAGAGAAAATTGAAACTACAACCGCAGTTAAAACAATCGAAACTCACCGGAAAACCGAAGGAAATAGGCGAACAAAGAACCAGGAGGGATAAGAGAGGAAAAGGTTAGGGAAAGAGAAAGAAAATAGAGATAGTCCATAGAGAGAATCAAGAGATTTCGAGAGAGAGACGAAGAGGTTACAGCCGAGGCCGGGAGAGAGACAAAAGAGAGTTGATGTTTTTATCCCCCAAATTACAAGCTGCTGACACGTATCCTTAATTATGATACGTGTCGCTTCCCTATTCCCGCACTTCTGTATTCGAGAGAGAGACGAAACGTGTTCTCGAGAAAACAAACTCAAAAACTTATTGAATAGCTTTAAATTTTTTATAAATATTCCGAACATAATAAAAATATAAATTTTAAAATTTTAAAATATTTTTTGAAGTGCACTTTATACCCGCAATTTAACAAATAACGAAACGATGCGGTGGTGAAATGAATCCCGAAAATTTTCAAAATAATTTGAAAAATCTCAAAATAATACGAACTTAATAAAATATGAGTTTCGTGATTTTTGAATATATTCAGAATTAAATAGGGATTTTTACAAATAAACACAATCAGAAAATCATTTAAAAATAAATAATTAGTGAAATATTGATTTCTCAATTTTATAAAATCCTAAAAAAAATTATTGAAATTATGAAGCCATAAAAACAATTTTAGAGACAATCCAAATATTTATGCAAATAAATTTGCATTAAATCCACTTTTAAAAGTGAAAACAGTTCAGTATACTTAATAATTAATTACACGAACCACCCTGTACACCATAAATCATACACATATAATAATAGAACAATATATAGCGGTCAAAACCAATACACATATTTTATTTGATTATTAATCAACAATTACACAATCAAATAGTACAAAGATATACGAGTCGTTATACGTGCTGTGTTAGCGCGCGGCCGAGCCAGGGTTCCAAATACAGCGCGCCCTCGCGCCGAGGCCGAATTTCAGAATCCAATTTCTACTACAATTCTAAAAGGGAAGGCTTCCAGATTGTTGAGGGCTGCTATATATATTCATATTAGGTCGTTTTTAATAGATAACGAGTTAGAGACGGACCAGAGCACGAGGAGAAAACGGCAAGAGACCTTTAGCACAATTCAACAAAGGCGAAGACGATCTAGTTTATTCTTGTGAATCTTTGTTTTGAGTTGTAATTTGAATGCTTGTTTCTTATTTTGCTGAACCTATACTCTTGTGTGTGCTTGGTTTTATTTATTTGTATAAAGACTACATTTGCTATATCATGTTTTCATCGGAACCCACGTTGATGATGAGTCTGATTATGGGCTAATTGTTATCTTGGGGTTCTAGCGGATTTATTTATGGATTTCTTTAGTTAATTTGTTTGATGCCTAATGTGTAGTGATTGTATGATATCCTAGTATTGGTTGTGCGTATTCGTCTTATGAGTGTCGCGAACTTATAAGATAGTGTGTTAATTCTTAATGAAGCAAAAGTGAATTTAAGTATATAGAACTTGTCATGCTAACATAGGTTCATGTATGTGTCATGCATGATTTGTAGGTAATTTTAACCATCTTACTTGCCCTATGTAATCAAGATAGATAACTTGTGCTTAAACCGTTATGTTGTCAAATTCAATAGACATATAGGGTGTCAATATAATTGGTGCCTATTCAATATTTATCTCTTTTGTGGATGTATGGTAGAATGGTACTCGTGCAACGAAAGTTGGCGTTTATCAGTTTCGTGTTATCTGATTAGTGTCATCACCATTGCATGCTAATGTTAAGAATAATTAAGGTTATTGAATGAAGTATTTAATGAAGTTAGAATCCCATGTTTGTCATATATATTAATTCAGTCAATCTTATTCTCGTAGTTATAATTGTTAGAGTAATTCTTAGTTATACACAATCTCACTTTGTTATTCGTCTTAGCATTGGATAATAACCATACATTGTTGCTTAGATGCATAAATTAGATAGTTAACCAATACAGTCTCTGTGGGAACGAACTAGAAATGATTCTATACTACTTGCGAACTCGTATACTTGCGTGTATTATTAACGCGTGTTTAGCGACTAACAATCATCATCCCCTTTTTACCCTCTTAATAAAATGTAAATTAAAAGAAATAAATTTATTTATATATTTTTAAGAGAGATGAAAATGTTTAAATGGGTGGGGAGTGTTGTGGTGTTTTGGTTATACAAGTAGTTAAGGGTTTAATCATAAATATTGTAATTAATATTCATAAAATATTTAATTCAATCATTAATATTCATTCATTATAATATATTTAATACTTACATTTATATTTAACTCACTATTATATAACAAAATTTAATCATTATTACTTCCACTAATATATATTAAATTTCTTTTCAACCATTAATATATGTTCATTTATACCCCTATATTAATACTTATTTTACGATTACCCTAAATTAATATTTATTTATACTCGAACATTATACTTATATAATATTTATCACGCGTGTTCTCTCAATTAACACATCTTTAATATGAATATTTATATCTAAATCATATTATATATTTGATCATAAATATAAATAATTTTATAAACAAAAATTAATGTAAATCATATAGATAATAAACCCTTACATTAATATCCATATAATATTTATCTATTTCATATCATTATTTATTTATTAAAGTCTATTCATTGTTGCATAATTAATATGCATAGTTATTCATAACTCATTACTTTGTAGTGATTATGAATATATATACATACATCAATACATATATATTCATACATACATATATACATACATACATTAATAAATACATACATACATACATCCATGCATACATAATTAAATACATAAATACATACATACAATGATAGATGCATACATACATCCATAAATATGTTCATCTATAATAATATTTTAGTTAATGATTAAATTTTTTGGTATAAAATAAAATTGTACTAATCTTTAACTTAAATTTAAATTTTGAAAATGAGAATTCAAACATTACTAATAATTAAATTAATAATATAAAAAATGAATTTTAAATGATAAATAAATACAATTATAGATATTCATAATTTTAAATTTCATTAAAACCTCAAAAAATACTTAATTTGAATTACATTAATGTTTGAATAGGAGGTTTATTTAATAATAATAATAATAATTATTATTATTATTATTATTATTATTATTATTATTATTATATGTCAGAAAATTGATTACAAATCATGTTATTTTATGGGTGATGACCCTATATAACTAAAATGGTGTATAATTTCGATACATTAGAGGTAACGGCGTACACCTGAAATGAATAGTGATTACTCAAGAAGGACGTAACCATGTACATAAGATATGGCAGTAAATCTAACATTCATTCTAATAAATTTGTGTATATTTACCATTCGAGTCTTCAAATTATTCAATAAAACTATGAGTATAAGAATATGATAAAAAATAATATAACCAACTCAAGACGGTGGAGAAATAATGGTTCTAATTGAGATCCAAATCGACTCAGTTCATTCAACGGCTCGTAATGGCAAGTTACCGAATATAAGTGTAAGTATGGACATGAATTATAAGAAATGAGGAACCACCTGAGAGAGGTCGTTGGAAGCCGTTAACAAAAAAATAGGAAGGGGTTGAGGTTGAGGAGAGAGATGAGTACATATCTATGTGTGTATTAACATTAAATGAATATGCTATTGTGGTTAACACATTATGTGGGTATTTAGCAACAACAAACTGAAAACATGTAAATTGAGTCACGATATACCCAAAAATGTACATTTAAATTATTATATATAGTTTAATATTACAAAATTATTATTGGTTCTCATCAATTTCAATGATTTTTTTTACATTCTGTTAATGATATTTCATTACGCGATTTGCTACATATACCATATATCATATTAATACTAATATTTAGATCCACTCTAAAAATTTATAATTAAATATAACTAGAAATTTATGTATTAAGTATGCATGTGTATTATAATCATTCATACCTCTTACTGACTAAATTGTATATGCCCCGGTCATACTTTAATTATTATATTTATATGATAAAAAAAGTTCAAATTCACACAAAAATAATAAAATAAGGAGTTTTCATGTATATAAATACAATACAAACTTATAGTGACATTGAGTATTGTATGATTCATCTATAGATTTTTGACACACGAACACACAAGATAATCATGAACAAATTAATATTTTATACTTTTAGATATAATTGATGATATCTGGACAAGAAACTATCAGAAGTTCATATCAGTACTTATATCAATATTTACTAAAGAGTGACGTCATCAGTACTTATATCAGTACTTGATGATCAATAAATGATGTTATCAGGATCTATCACTTCAGTAGATATTCAAGAAGGAAAAGGAAAACATGAATTCAAGGCGGTGAAAGACTTTATCTCAGAAACAATCATACATGGAAATGTAATAGGTTTCCTTATTATAGTAGAATAGGATTCCTTATTGATTGTGTAGTTGTGCTCTATATAAAGCACAAATTAGGTTCATGCTATAAGCATTGCAAACATTGTTATATCATTCACATAACCTAGTAGCTCTCAAGGATATTTGTTAATTCTTTTGAGAGAGTACGTTTATAATCAGTTTTTATCTTTTAATATAAAAACTGTTGATTCTGTTGAAGCTTTGTTGAATTGATCATATAAATTGTATTCACCCCCTCTCTACAGTTGATTACGGACCTAATAATTGGTATCAAAGCTTGTTGTTGACATACAAATAGTTTAAGATCTGAAAATCAATCCTTAATGGCAGACAAAGAAGAACCACAAAATCCACCACCACCCCAGCCACATCACAGATAATTAGGAACATGAGTAGGTATGAAGCCATCAAGGTGTCAATCCTGAAGATACATGAATATCCAACCTGGAAAGTCAGGATGACAATGTGCTTGGAAGCCACAGATCCTGAATATCTAAACAGGATTTATGATGGTCCTCATAAACCAATGAAGGTAGCTATTTCTCTTGTAGGAGAACCAGAAAAGATGGTTGACAAAGAAATGAATGACTACTCTCCTGAAGATCTTTCATCTATTATAAAGGATGCAAAAGTCAGACACATCTTGCACAACAGTCTTGATAGTGTTATGTTCAATAGGGTTATTGGATGTAAGATAACAAAAGAGATATGAGATGCTTTATAAGTAAAGTGTCAAGGCAAAACTGCTATCAAGAATAACAGGTGGACAATACTTACTCAAGAATATGAGCACTTTGACTCAAGAGATAATGAGTCCTTAACTGAGATCTATGACAGATTTCAGAAGCTTCTAAATGACTTGTCTCTTGTCGACAAGGAATATGATTTAGAGGACTCAAACTTGAAGTTCCTAATTGCTCTCCCTGAAAATTGGGACATTAAAGTTACATCAATAAGGGATAACTATCAACTTAATGACACACCTCTAGATGAGATCTATAGAATATTGAAAACTGATGAACTAGAGATGGAGCAAAGAAGCAAGATGAAAGGATCCAAGTCTAGGCCAGTAGCACTCAAAGTTGAAGATAAGCCAAAGAAGAAAGCTAGGAGAAAAGATTACTCCAAAGGAAAATCTATGTTTTCTAAGTCAGATACTGAATCATTAAACTCTGATGATGACTCAAATACTGATATTGAATCAGATACTGATAGTGATCATGACAATAATGAAGATATGGAACAAATGGCTGCTATATTGGTTAAAGGCTTCAAGAAAATGGTCTACAAGAACTTTAAGAATGGAAGAAGATTTTCTAGAAAAAGTTCAAGTTCCTCAAACTGTGATAAGAGGAATAATAGAAGAAGTACTAATTGGAAGGAATCTATATCTGGAAAACTTGAAAAGTTAAAGGAAAGATGCTATAACTGTGATGGAATTGGACACTTTGCAGTTGACTATAGAAAACCCAAAGCTGAAAGGAAATAACCTTGATCTCAAAGAAGAAAAACTGGGATAATTCATCAGATTCAGATGATGGGATCAATTATGCTGTCATGGAAAATGCATACTGAGGATGACAATGCTGAATTAAAGGTACCTCGGACTACTCTTACTTTTAATACTGATGATATATGTGAGTTAAGATTGTTTCTTAAATCTCTGCATGTTAGATATATGGATCAAACCTTAGAGAATAATAGAATCCAGAGTGAAAACTCTGAGTTAAAGAAAAGGAATGATCACCTAGAAATTGAGTTGTTTTCCATGTTAGAAATTTAAAAAGAAATAGATAATGCTGTTTATGTAAAAGAAAAATTGTTAGAAAAGCATGCTTATCTAGAAAAGGAATTAGCTAAAGATAGAGAGGTCATTAAATTTTGGACCAACTCAGGAAAAATAACTCAAGAAATTTTAGAGAATGGCTGTTGGGGATCAGGATTAGGATATACTAATAGACATAATCCTGATAAGAAAATTAAAAAAGAAACTGAGAAAAATAAACGAGTAAATATTGATTCCAAGGTCAAACTGAACAAGGCTCAGCTGAAGACCATTAAGTTTAACCCAAGTGCTGATGCCGTTCAATCATTAAATGAGGTAGGATCAATCTCAGCACCTAGATCAAACTTAATTACTGAAGAGAGTGAACAAGTTCACATAAAATCAGTAAATGTTGGTTTAATGACTCAGAAATAGCTTAAGCAAAAGCTGAAGGATTTACACATGAAAGGCAAGGAAAAATGGCCTAGGAAAAATAAAAATGGAAAGGTAAGTGTTAATAAGAATGAAAATTATGTAACTCCTCCCAATGCACCCAGAAAGGCATGTTTGAACTGTGGTAGTACTAATCATCTTGCTAATTCTTGGAGGAAGAATAAAGAAAAAAATATTGTTCCTCCTAAATCAGAGATTAGGAATAGAACAGTAAGATATAAACCACAGAGTCCTTGTTTTCATTGTGGTAGTGTTTGTCACTCTATTTATACATGTAAAGAGTATCACAGTTTGTATTATGATTATTATAAACTGAAACCCTCTTTAGATACATCAAAATATGTTTCTGCATGTGTAAATGCTGATAGTAAGGATTTTAACATAAACTCTGATAAGAAGTGTTCTGCTGCATATGTTAACACACTTTAAAAGGCAAAAGGATCCAAGAAAGTCTGGGTCCTCAAAAGCACTAACTAATTTCAAATACTGATTGCAAGGTAACAGGAGGAATACTCTAGTCTTGGACAATGGATGCTCAGGACATATGATTGGTTATAAATCCCTGCTATCAGAATTTGAGGAGAAGGTTGGCCCAAGTGTTTCTTATGGAGATGACAACTTAGGAAAAATCTTGGGATATGGAAAAATAAAAATTGGGAATTTCATCATTGAAAATGTAGCTCTAGTTGCAGGACTCGAGCATAATTTGATCAGTGTGAGTCAAATCTATGACAGAGGTTACCATGTAAAATTCTATGAGGAACATTGTGAAATTGTTAGTAAGACTGATGGCAAGATTGCAATGACTGATGTAAGACATGGTAGTTTATATGAAGCCAGGGTCTCCACAAGCACCGATGAATCAAAAGTCTGTCTACTTACTAGAGCATCTGTGGAAGACAGCTGGAACTGGCATAAAAGACTTTCTCATCTCAATTTCAACAATATCAATGAACTTGTAAAGAAAGATCTTGTAAGTGGATTGACCAATGCAATGTTTACTCTTGATGACTTATGTGACTCATGCCATAAAGCCAAGCAAAGGAAAACATCTTTCAAGAGAAAAACTGAATCCTCCATTCTTGAACCATATCATCTACTTCATATTGATATCTTTGGTCCAGTAAATGTTATGTCAATTGCCAAGAAGAGGTATGCACTCGTAATTATTGATGAATATACAAGATACACATGGGTGTGTTTTCTACACACCAAGGATGAATCTCCATCCATTCTTCTTGATCATGTAAGAAAGGTGGAAAAAGGATCAACATACAAAATGAAGATTATCAGAAATTATAATGGAACTGAATTCAAGAATAACTCTATGGAAGAGTTCTGCAAAATCAAGGGGATAAAACAAGAGTTTTCTGATCCTGGAACTCCACAACAAAATGGAGTTGTCTAATGAAAGAATAGAACTCTCATAGAAGCTGCAAGAACCATGCTAGAGGAAGCAAGATTGCCTACCTACTTCTGGGCTGAGGCTGTGCAAACTTCTTGCTTTACACAAAATGCAACATTAATCAACAGACATGGAAAAACACCATTTGAGATGGTGAAGGGAAATAATCCAAATTTGAAATATTTCACATTTTTTGTTGTAAGTGTTTTGTTCTCAAAACTCATCTAGAGCAGTTGACCAAATTTGATCTAAAAGCTAATGAAGAAATTTTTGTGGCATATCTGTTGTCTACAAAAGCCTGCAGAGTCCACAACTTGAGAACAAGGAAAATCATGAATCTATACATGTGTCTTTTGATGACAAGAAAATTACAGGTATAGAATATGTAGATGATCATGACAAATTGAGATTTGAAAATAAAGTACCATATGCTGAACTCTTAAATCCTGATCCTGATACAGTAAATCCTGATATCACTCAAAGCTCTGATAATCCATATGACAGTGGAAATACTTCCAATGCTGAAGCATATGTTGAGGGTGAGCAACATGATTCAAATCCAGAGACTTCTGAAAGTGATCTAACTCGAGGAACATCAGTAAATAAGTCTTCAGACTCTTATTCCTCAAATTCTGATGAGTCAAATACTGATAAAAATGGGAACACAGATTCAGGGGGAACATCAGGACATGATAGTGGTACTAGTCAAAGAAATAACAGAGAGTTCATGGATAAAGGGGAGGTTATTCTTCAAGAAGTCAACTTCCATCTGCAAGAAAATGGTCTAAGTCACACACACACCTGACTTAATCATTGGAAACCCTAATAGTGGTATAAGAATCAGAAAAGCCACTCAAAATGAATGTCTCTACCATTCTTTTCTATCTAAAACTGAACCCAAGAAAGTAGAAGAAGCTCTTCAAGATGCTGACTAGGTTACAACAATGCAAGAGGAGCTTAATGAATTTGAAAGGAACAATGTTTGGACACTTGTGCCAAGACCAAAGAATAGATCAGTAGTTGGCACAAAATGGGTGTTCAGAAACAAAATTGATAGTGAGGGAATTATTACAAGAAATAAAGCAAGACTGGTTGCAAAGGGCTATTCACAGCAAGAAGGCATTGATTATGATGAGACTTTCACTCAAGTTGCAAGGCTTGAGGCAATAAGAATTTTTCTAGCCTATGTTGCTCACAAGAAGTTTAAGGTGTTCCAAATGGATGTAAAGAGTGCATTTGTAAATGGAGAACTTGAAGAGGAAGTTTATGTTGAACAACCTCCAGGGTTTATTGATCCAAAGTATCCAGATCATGTCTACTTACTGGATAAAGCACTCTATGGATTGAAGCAAGCTCCAAGAGCCTGGTATGAAACATTTTCTCTATTTCTTTTAGAAAGTGGTTTCACAAGAGGTATAATCGACAAAAATCTTTTTTATAAATACCATGTCAAGGACTTGTTATTAGTACAAATATATGTTGATAATATCATTTTTGGATCTACTGATGATAAACTATATGAGAGATTTGCAAAGCTAATGCAGTCTAGGTATCAAATGAGTATGATAGGAGAAATGAGTTATTTTCTGGGGTTACAAGTAAAACAGACTGATGAAGGAATCTTCATAAATCCATCCAAATACACCAGGAATTTGCTCAAGAGATTTGGAATGCAGGACTGCTCAACTGTATCAACTCCCATGGCCACTACAACCAAGTTAGATTTATATACTGGTTCTTCAGTAAATATAACTAACTACAGAGGTATGATTGGCTCACTCCTAATTTGAATGCTAGTAGACCTGATATCATGTATGCTACCTGACTCTGTGCAAGGTTCCAAGCTGATCCAAGGGAACCTCATCTGGTAGCTGCGAAAAAAGATTTCAAATATCTCAAAGGTACCATGAATCTGGGATTATGGTATCCTAGAGATTCAGACTTTAAGCTAACTGGATATTCAGATGCTGAATTTGGAGGATACAAAATAGACAGGAAAAACACTTCTAGAAGCTGCCAATTTTATTGGTGGCATATTGGTTTCTTGGTATAACAAGGAACAAAAGTCAATTTCTACATCAACTGTAGAAGCTGAATATGTTGCTACAGGAAGCTATTGTGCTCAGATTCAATGGATGAAGAATCAGTTACTGGATTATGGGTTAGACTAATCTGCTATTCCTATATATTGTGGTAATAAGTGCTATTGCAATGACAGGAAATCCAGTGCAGCATTCAATGACTAAACACGTCAACATTAGGTACTATTTGTGGCGCCCTCCAAACCCGGGTCAGAAATTTGGGGTCCACACACACACCTTATTTATAACCTGCTTATAACAATAATAAAGATAATCATAATATATGCAGTGACCCTACTTACCAACCACCACGGACCGCAACAGGTTAAAGTATGCCCACAAGCCACACACACTAATATATTACAAACCGTTCAAATCCCAACTATTTCAAACTCAAACTGAGTATTAAACATTATTACAAACTTTTACAAACTTAAATTATTCCAAAAGAAGCCTACTAGCTCAGCTTTCTCAACCTGAACCCCTAGCTCTCGCGCTGGACTGGGGATCTTTTTTACCAACTGGTTCCTTTTTAACTGGAAAAAATATAAACAACATCGCACGAATGAGCTAACTAGCTCAGCAAGTCACAATGACAAAACTGAGAATAATGATCATCAGGTGTATATGATTATGATATCAAGTGAATAATGGATTATGATTTAGAATTGGATATTATACTTTTAATTTAAAAACCAAGGTTAGGCTGCTAATCAGTCACGCACTAACCCCGAGCAAGGCACACAGCATTGCTCTAACTACTGGATCCAAGGCACACATTGGCCTAACTTGACCATTATATGGTCTGACCACGATCTGGTCCACAATTTTATAAAAACAATCCAATTCTAACATAATAACAGAATATGCAATAATAAACAATAACCGAAATCATTAACAGCAATAAATGTTTAACAATGAAAGGGTTTCAATCCTTGTAACGATCAACAAGGTACTTTCAAAGCTTGAATGCTGGGTAATGAAAGAATTGGATAACAGAGGAAACAACATTTCAGGGTTTCAAGGATTTGGTCTTTCAAAGCATAAGATATCATGGATTGAGTATATAGTAATCCAGTTCAGTGTCTGTTATTTAGTTTGTATATATTTGTGGAGTAGTATCGTAGATTTGTGGTTCGTGTTTGGGTATACATTAATCAATGGCTTAGAAAGAATATGGTTCATGGCTCAAGAATAATAACTGAAATCAGGATTTAGGTTTCCGTGCTTCAAAGCACTTGCAATGTCAACAAGACTATCAAGAATTACACTATCTCGAGAAAGTTCAGAACACTTGCCTGGTATTAGCTTACTATTCTGCACTCGCTTCGAATCACAACCGTCTTACTCTTCAACTATCTGTTTTCCTTTCCTACATCTTGCCTCTTCTGCTCACATATCATAAGCATCTATCAATCGTCAACTCACAAGATTCTATTCAACACATACTTCTATCGACCCTTCGTTTTACCCAAATCCGATTAACGGATTGAAATCTATGCAATAACGAAGTAAACACCGAATATATAGACCGATAGTCAAACAACAGGTCACGTATAACACATAATACATCACGTAATCAATGACATATCATTTATAAAGAAGTCTCGGGTCATAAATGTGCTTTCGGGTATTTAAAATAATTTTTAAAACATTTTTCGGAATTAAAACGGGTCGTTGGATCAATTTCGGAATAATAAACAGGGTTTGGTTGGCCAATTCTGGCTCCGAAACAATTTTAGAATAATTATCAAGCCTTGAAAATAATTTAGAATAATATTTTAAAGCTCGAAACTATTTTTCGAAATTTTTAAATCATTTTTAAATAATTAAATCAATTAATCAATTAATTTTCGAATTAATTGACTAATTAATCAATTAAAAATTAACTGAAACTAATTAACTAATTAATTCAAATTTATTTGTGAATTAAAAATAATTTTCGGAATTAAAATAATAATTTTTAGAATTTTCAAAAATTAAAAACGAATTTTTATAATAAAAATAATTAGGAAATATGATTTTTAAACATTTTTAAAACAGGAATCCAATTTTTGCAAAGTCTGGAAACTTCAGGGACCTAACTGTATCGTCCCCAAAAGTCCAGGGACCAAACTGTAAATTTTACATCCCGTCGTCGGAAAACACAGGGGTGGCCGGAGAACACGATTCCGGCCTCCTCACCTTACCACAAGCTCCAGATCACATCTACAGGTTACCAGGAACACAACCATGCAATCAAAACAACCTAACAATCCCTGAGTTGGCCGAAATTTGGCCGTGAAATTTTCCAGTTTCCGGCGAACATCGGAAAACTTCAAAACACAACTCCCTTCTCTATAGACCTCGTTGGTTCATGAAACTTATACGACTAGATTGCAAATTTCACAGAGAACACAACCCACTATAACACAACATCAATCTATCACAGAATAAGAAACCCCCAAATTTCAATTAAGAACATTCATACGGGTTATAAACCCTAATTTTGAAATTCGAAAATTAAACTCAAATTTGAACATGTTATTGAACTCCAAATCAGACGTATGACATATGAAAATCATCAGGAAAACAAGCTCTACAACATGCAATCATCAAATCATACAAACAATCATCCGAACAAAAATTCATATTTTTAATAAAATAAATTCGAAAATAAATAAATTTTTAGAAAAATAACCTTGATTTCTGCAGTGAAACAAAGCTCAGAATCTGATAGAACACCTCAAATCCTTCGTTTTGGTTACTCAAACTTTGAAAACAGAGATCGGTAACGCCTTCGTTTTGCTGTTTGATTCTTAGAACAGTTTTAAGAAATTAGGGCTTTTCTCTGAAAATTATGTAATTAACTATCTGCAAATGATTTTGATACGAAATAAAATACGGTAAAAGGCTATTTATAATTACGGAAAAATTAGTATCCCGCTGGATCATTCCAGATATAAAATGGTACGTTTATTTATAAAAATTGATCCAAACGGTATCGGTTTTTGGGATAATTATCCAGATCAGTACAATTTGTACTGCGGTCTTGGTCTCAGCGCCTGGTTACACGTATTACGAAGTGATAATTGTGATAGTTTAATAAAAAGCTCCCTTTTATCGAAAATACGGGTTTTATTAATTTACCGAAATGAATATTGTATCGAAAATGTTGCGCCGGGACCCGCGCAGGACAAACCGTACGCTGGATCGAAAAAGTCGAAACATGGAAAATGCTCGGAATATTACAATTAGGTTAGGAAGGAGTTCTCGGAAGAGTTTCGGGTTCCAAAAACGTAACAACGGTTGACGTCGGTTGATTCCCGTTTTTATAAAATAGATTTTAATTACCCGAAAAAAGATTTTAGAAATTTCATATGATTCTTATAAATCCATAAATCAACATAAAATAATTAGGAAGATATGACAATTATCTATATTTTATTTTGGGCATATAAAAATTAAAATACTCAATTAATATTATTTTTGAATATTCAAGTACAGATAACACTTAACAATTAACTCATAGAATAGATACTGAGCACACATAATAATTATTTAATATCAAAAATAATTACACGATATATCCTGGATATTACATCCTTCCCCCCTTAAAAGGATTCTGTCCTCAGAATCTCCTAAGAAAACAAATGAGGGTACTTTTCTCTCATATCACTTTCTAACTCCCAGGTTGACTCTTCAACCTTTGGGTTTCTCCACAATACTCTTACTAACTTTACCACTTTATTTCTCAATACTTTCTCTCTTGCCTCTAGAATCTCTATCGGACTCTCTACATATGATAAATCTTCCTGAAGCTCTATTGGCTCATATTCTATTACATGCCTGGAGTCTGGATTATATTTCTTGAGCATCGATACATGAAAAACATTATGAATGTGCTCCATGTGCGGAGGTAACGCTAATTCGTAAGCTACTTTGCCAACGCGCTTTAGGATCTCAAAAGGTCCGACATATCTTGGGCTTAGCTTCCCTTTCTTTCCAAATCTCGTTAGTCCTTTCCATGGTGATACTTTCAGTAATACCAAGCATCCTTCTTCAAATTCCATGTCTTTCCTTGACCGGTCTGCATATTTCCTCTGACGATCTTGAGCGGCTGTTAATCTTTTCTGGATAAGTTCAACAACTTCCTTTGTCTGCTATACCAGTTCAGGTCCAAGTATCTTGCATTCTCCTACTTCGTCCCAATATATTGGAGATCTACATTTGCGTCCATAAAGGGCTTCATAGGGTGGCATTCCAATGCTGGCATGATAACTGTTGTTGTAAGCAAACTCTACCAGAGGTAAATGTTCATCCCAACTTCCTTTGAAATCAATCGCACAAACACGTAACATATCCTCGATTATTTGGATCGTTCTTTCACTTTGGCCATCCGTTTGGGGGTGATAAGCTGTACTCATATTCAGTCTTGTTCCCAAACATTCTTGAAAACTCTTCCAGAATCTTGAATTAAACCTTGGATCTCGATCAGATACGATAGACACTGGAACTCCATGATGAACTACAATTTCTTTCAAGTACATATGGACTAACTTGTCGAGCGAAAATCTTTCATTTATAGGCAGAAAATGAGCTGACTTGGTAAGTCTATCCACTATAACCCAAATGGCATCATGATTAGCCCTTGTCCTTGGTAATTTGACTATGAAATCCATGGTAATATGTTCCCATTTCCATTCTGGAATTTCCAATGGCTGTAGCAATCCGTTTGGTCTCTGATACTCTGCTTTAACTTTCTGACAGGTATAGCATTTGCTAACCCATTCCGTAATTTCCCTCTTCATATTTGGCCACCAATAATTCTTCTTTAAATCTCTGTACATTTTGGTACTCCCTGGATGGATGGAATATCTTGAACTATGTGCTTCTTGTAAAATTTCATTCTTTAACTCCCTCACCGGTGGAATCCAAATTCTAGATGAAAATCTCAAAATGCCTTGATCATCCTTCTGCGTGCATAATTCTTCACCTACCAAACGATTTATATCTTGATCCATTACATTTTCCTGACATTTCTTTATCTTCTCCAACAACTCCGGCTGGAAAGTCATACTGTACATTTTCGCTTCCTCAGGTTTGCAAACTTTAATTTCCAATTCCAATTTCTGAAATTCCTTATATATATCTTCAGGTACTGATAACTCATTTAACTTTTCTTTCCGACTTAACGCGTCTGCTACAACGTTCGCCTTACCGGGATGATAATTAATCGAGCAATCATAGTCTTTGATCAACTCTAACCATCTCCTTTGCCTCATATTAAGTTCCTTTTGTGTGAATATGTACTTTAAGCTTTTGTGATCCGTGAAAATCTCGCACTTTTCTCCATACAAATAATGTCTCCAAATCTTCAAAGCAAAAACTATAGCTGCTAGCTCCAAGTCATGAGTAGGATACTTTTGTTCGTGTGGTTTCAATTGCCTTGATGCATAAGCAATCACCTTGTCGTGCTGCATAAGAACACATCCTAATCCTTTATGAGAAGCATCGCTATAAATTACGAAATTCCCTTGATCGTCTGGAAGTGACAAAACAGGTGCCGTAATTAATATTCGCTTCAACTCCTGAAAACTTTCTTCGCACTTGTCGTTCCATATAAACTTTTCATTCTTTCGTGTAAGCTTTGTTAATGGTGTGGCAATCTTTGAGAAATTCTGAACGAATCGTTGATAATATCCTGCCAATCCTAAGAAACTTCTTACCTAAGTGGGTGTTCTTGGTCTCTCCCAATTCGTAATTGCCTCGATCTTTATCGGGTCCACTTTGATCCCTTCGTTACTGACTATGTGTCCTAAGAACTGAACTTCTTGTAGCCAAAACTCACACTTCGAGAATTTAACATATAACTTCTTTTTCCTTAAAATCTCCAAAGCCGTTCTCACATGTTTCACATGATCCTCTTCCGTCTTGGAATAGATTAAAATATCGTCTATAAACACAATAACAAACTTATCCAAATACTCTTTAAAAATTCTGTTCATCAGGTCCATAAATGCTGCTGGGGCGTTGGTCAATCCAAAAGACATCACTAGAAATTCATAATGCCCATATCTTGTTCTGAAAGCTATCTTTGGTATATCTTCTGGCTTGATCTTTAGTTGATGATATCCCGATCTTAAATCAATTTTGGAGAAGTACTTGGCTCCCTTCAATTGGTCAAATAGATCATCGATTCTGGGTAACGGATACTTGTTCTTGATTGTCAGCTTGTTGTGCTCCCTATAGTCGATGCACAGTCTCATGCTTCCATCTTTCTTCTTGACAAATAATACCGGGGCTCCCCACGGGGATATGCTGGGTCTAATTACTCCTTTCTCTAACAATTCCTGCAATTGCTTTGCTAGCTCTTTCATCTCAATAGGCGCCATTCTGTACGGGGCCTTGGACACTGGTTCTGTTCCAGGTGCTAAGTCGATCGCAAATTCAATTTCTCTATCTGGAGGAAGTCCTGGCCCGTCCGGAAATACGTCTGGAAATTCATTCACTACCGGAATATCTTCAAGTTTTGCTGGCTCCTGACTTCTGTCGATCACATATGCTACGAAATGCTCACATCCTTGTTGTAGTAACTTCTTGGCTTGAATCATCGTTAAGAACTTCTTTACTTGTTTCTGACCTTTGAACGTTACTATTCTTTTGTCTGGCATTTTCACCATTACTTTCTTATTTCGACAATCTATCTGAGCATCATGCTTAGATAACCAATCCATCCCTAATATCACATCAAATTCTCCTAACTTAAATGGTATCAAATCTACCCAAAACTTACTACCAGAAATCTCAATCTCATAATTTCCACAAACTTGGTTCACAGTTACACGTTCTTGATTTACTAATTCCACAGTCATTATTTCATTTAAGCACTCAACTGGACAGTTTAATTTACTAACAAAATCTTGTGAAACAAACGATCGAGTTGCTCCCGAGTCTATTAACACTTTGGCACATAAAGAATTCACATTAAGCGTACCTGCCACGACATCCGTATCCTGGATCGCATCCTTCACTGACATGTCAAAAACTCTAGCCCTTGGAGTCTCATTCACTGTTGGGGTAGATCCCATAATTCTCAATACATTACTAACTGGGGCTGGTGTCTTGCAATCCCTAGCCATATGTCCTGGCTTCCCACATTTAAAGCATGTAAATCCAATGACTGGAACCTTCACTGCTGGATTCCGGATAGGCTGATCCTTATTTGCTGGCTGATTTCGGCATTCCCTTGAATAGTGCCCTTTCTGGTTGCATTTAAAACATACCACATTCAACTTGTTACAAACTCCTCCATGCTTCTTTCCACAAACTTGACAATCTGGAAAAGTTAATCTCAACTGATTCGGCTGATTCACATTAGCTGGACGATTGCCCTGGCCTCCGTCTCCTGCATTTTGTCTCCTGAAATTAAAATTTCTCCCTGGCTGAAACTTGCCCTTCTTAAAATTTGGAAACTTCCCTGTTTCTGACTGACCCTCACTTCCCTCAACTTTCCTTTTCTTGCTTTCCTTATCTTTCTGGAATATCTCACTCTCTGTCTCTGCGATCATAGCCTTCTGTACAACCCCGACATAGGTATCCAATTCAAAAATAGCTACCTTCCCCCTGATCCATGGCTTCAAGCCTTGCTGGAATCTCTTAGCTTTCTTTCTATCAGTATCAACATATGACGACACATACCTTGATAATTCCTCAAACTTTTCCTCATAATCTGTTACCGACATATTCCCTTGCTTTAACTCTAAAAACTTCAGCTCCATTTGATCCTGAACAAACTGAGGAAAATACTTTTCTAAAAACAATTCCTTGAACCTTTCCCAACTAATAACATCTGTGCCTTCCAATGTCTTCACCATTTCCCACCAATAGGTGGCCTCATTCTTCAAATAGTAACTTGCAAACTCAACCTTCTGTTCTTCCTTTACTTTCACTAAGGCAAATGCCTTCTCTATTTCCTTTAACCAAACATTTGCTTCAATTGGCTCTAAGGAACCCTTGAATTCTGGTGGGTTTATTGCCTAAAAAGTTTTGAAGGTTACCTTGGGATTGGTCTGTCTTTGTTGTTGTTGTGTTAAGTGAACTGTTTGTTGGGCCAAGATTTGAAGAATCTGGGATATTGCTGGGTCCATAGGTCCTGGTTTCACATTCGGGTTTGTATCATCTTGATTGTTGTTGTTATTGGTTTCTTCATTCTGGGTGTTGGTGCGGGTATTTCTTTTGGGAGGCATTTTCTGTAAAGAATCAATCAATTTATTTAGCTTTTGAAACAAATATTTGCATAAAAGAAAAGTTTTGTAAAACAGGAATATCTCTTTTTGAAAACAGTTGTAACTAAGTAAATTGCATGCTTCTTTACAAAATATAAACAGTTATGGAAAACAGGGTACATGGTATCACAGGGTATAACTGGTGCAATAAATAAGGTAAGGTAAAACAGGTGCAATAAAATAAATGATAGTGCTGGAAAGGAAAAATGTACTGATATATATAGATCAAAAGTTTTAGGGTAGTACAAGCGTAAAGACGCTTCGAAAGTAAAAGCAAAAAGGGTACAACAACCTACTCACTAGTCAGCATCGCTAGTCTATAAATACAACTCAAGAGTCTACTGATACACACTACACACTACTGTCCATACTACATAATCATAACAACACTACTCAGCATCTTCATCTCAAAATCTCTAACTCAGCTCCAAGGAAACTCTGGTCCTGCCAGCCACTCAAAGTCCTCCATCACCTCAGTAGCCCAGCCCAGCAGTGCATCAGGGCCTCTGCCAGGTAGTGTAGCTCCATGTAACCTAGCCTCAAGAACCCTTCGTGTCACATGAATCTCCTCTCGAAGCTCCCTCACACCATGATCAACATCTGTAGTCCTGATGATATGCTGTAACTCTCTAATCTGAGCCAACAAGGAATCACGCTCCAATAGAAGAGCCTCATACCGGTAATAAGGAACTGGGGGCAATGTAGACTGGAATGGGGCACTCGCTACTGAATGCCCAGTGGAATCTGAATCAGCTGGTGGGGGTCCTCTAACAGGTGGCCTCATGCCTGGAGGTGGAATAGCCTGCAGTGGTACGGGCTACAACACAGGTGGAGGTAGAATAGCCAATGCTGGTGGAACAACAGGACGTGGGTGCGAAAATGGCACTCCAACTGAAGGCTCTGAGTGATCAGCTGATACGGGAATAAAAGAGTCGGCCATCACTGCTATCTGAAATCATATCGCAATATAAGAATCTCGTACCATAACACGAACTATACTAATATCTGATATACTAAAACACTCAACCTCTCAACGTTCTATCATCCTATGCCTTACTTCTAATCCTAACCCTCTACCCATTCCCGTTAACCTAGGCTTGTGTCAGTGACTTATAACCTGTAGCTCTGATACCAAACCTGTGGCGCCCTCCAAACCCGGGTCAGAAGTTTGGGGTCCACACACACACCTTATTTATAACCTGCTTATAACAATAATAAAGATAATCATAATATATGCAGTGACCCTACTTACCAACCACCACGGACCGCAATAGGTTAAAGTATGCCCACAAGACACACACACTAATATATTACAAACCGTTCAAATCCCAACTATTTCAAACTCAAACTGAGTATTAAACATTATTACAAACTTTTACAAACTTAAATTATTCCAAAAGAAGCCTACTAGCTCAGCTTTCTCAACCTGAACCCCTAGCTCTCGCGCTGGACTGGGGATCCTCTTTACCAACTGGTTCTTTTTTAACTGGAAAGAATATAAACAACATCGCACGAATGAGCTAACTAGCTCAGCAAGTCACAATGACAAAACTGAGAATAATGATCATCAGGTGTATATTATTATGATATCAAGTGAATAATGGATTATGATTTAGAATTGGATATTATACTTTTAATTTAAAAACCAAGGTTAGGCTGCTAATCAGTCACGCACTAACCCCGAGCAAGGCACACAACATTGCTCTAACTACTGGATCCAAGGCACACATTGGCCTAACTTGACCATTATATGGTCTGACCACGAATCTGGTCCACAATTTTATAAAAACAATCCAATTCTAACATAATAACAGAATATGCAATAATAAACAATAACCGAAATTATTAACAATAATAAATGTTTAACAATGAAAGGGTTTCAATCCTTGTAAGGATCAACAAGGTACTTTCAAAGCTTGAATGCTGGGTAATGAAAGAATTGGATAACAGAGGAAACAACATTTCAGGGTTTCAAGGATTTGGTCTTTCAAAGCATAAGATATCATGGATTGAGTATATAGTAATCCAGTTCAGTGTCTGGTATTTAGTTTGTATGTATTTGTGGAGTAGTATCGTAGATTTGTGGTTCGTGTTTGGGTATACAATAATCAATGGCTTAGAAAGAATATGGTTCATGGCTCAAGAACAATAACTGAAATCAGGATTTAGGTTTCCATGCTTCAAAGCACTTGCAATGTCAACAAGACTATCAAGAATTACACTATCTCGAGAAAGTTCAGAACACTTGCCTGGTATTAGCTTACTATTCTGCACTCGCTTCCAATCACAACCGTCTTACTCTTCAACTAACTGTTTTCCTTTCCTACGTCTTGCCTCTTCTGCTCACATATCATAAGCATCTATCAATCATCAACTCACAAGATTTTATTCAATACATACATCTATCTACCCTTCGTTTTACCCAAATCCGATTAACGGATTGAAATCTATGCAATAACGAAGTAAACACCGAATATATAGACCGATAGTCAAACAACAGGTCACGTATAACACATAATACATCACGTAATCAATGACATATCATTTATAAAGAAGTCTCGGGTCATAAATGTGCTTTCGGGTATTTAAAATAATTTTTAAAACATTTTTCAGAATTAAAACGGGTCGTTGGATCAATTTCGGAATAATAAACAGGGTTCGGTTGGCCAATTCTGGCTCCGAAACAATTTTAGAATAATTATCGAGCCTTGAAAATAATTTAGAATAATATTTTAAAGCTCGAAAATATTTTTCGAAATTTTTAAATCATTTTTAAATAATTAAATCTAATTAAATAATTAATTAAAAATCAATTAATAATTAATTAAATCAATTAATCAATTAATTTTCGAATTAATTGACTAATTAATCAATTAAAAATTAACTGAAATTAATTAACTAATTAATTCAAATTTATTTGTGAATTAAAAATAATTTTCGGAATTAAAATAATAATTTTTAGAATTTTCAGAAATTAAAAACGAATTTTTATAATAAAAATAATTAGGAAATATGATTTTTAAACATTTTTAAAACAGGAATCCAATTTTTGCAAAGTCTGGAAACTTCAGGGACCTAACTGTATCGTCCCCAAAAGTCCAGGGACCAAACTGTAAATTTTACATCCCGTCGCCAGAAAACACAGGGGTGGCCGGAGAACACGATTCTGGCCTCCTAACCTTGCCACAAGCTCCAGATCACATCTACAGGTTACCAGGAACACAACCATGCAATCAAAACAACCTAACAATGCCTGAGTTGGCCGGAATTTGGCCGTGAAATTTTCCAGTTTCCGGCGAACATCTGAAAACTTCAAAACACAACTCCCTTCTCTACAGACCTCGTTGGTTCATGAAACTTATACGACTAGATTGCAAATTTCACAAAGAACACAACCCACTATAACACAACATCAATCTATCACAGAATAAGAAACCCCCAAATTTCAATTAAGAACATTCATACGGGTTATAAACCCTAATTTTGAAATTCGAAAATTAAACTCAAATTTGAACATGTTATTGAACTCCAAATCAGACGTATGACATATGAAAATCATCAGGAAAACAAGCTCTACAACATGCAATCATCAAATCATACAAACAATCATCCGACCAAAAATTCATATTTTTAATAAAATAAATTCGAAAATAAATAAATTTTTAGAAAAATAACCTTGATTTCTGCAGTGAAACAAAGCTCAGAATCTGATAGAACACCTCAAATCCTTCGTTTTGGTTACTCAAACTTTGAAAACAGAGATCGGTAACGCCTTCGTTTTGCTGTTTGATTCTTAGAACAGTTTTAAGAAATTAGGGCTTTTCTCTGAAAATTATGTAATTAACTATCTGCAAATGATTTTGATACGAAATAAAATACGGTAAAAGGCTATTTATAATTACGGAAATTTAGTATCCCGTTGGATCATTCCGGATATAAAATGGTACGTTTATTTATAAAAACTGATCCAAACGGTATCGGTTTTCGGGATAATTATCCAGATCAGTACAATTTGTACTGCGGTCTTGGTCTCAGCGCCTGGTTACACGTATTACGAAGCGATAATTGTGATAGTTTAATAAAAAGCTCCCGTTTATCGAAAATACGGGTTTTATTAATTTACCGAAACGAATATTGTATCGAAAATGTTGCGCTGGGACCCGCGCAGGACAAACCGTACGCCGGATCGAAAAAGTCGAAACATGGAAAATGCTCGGAATATTACAATTAGGTTAGGAAGGAGTTCTCGGAAGAGTTTCGGGTTCCAAAAACGTAACAACGGTTGATGTCGGTTGGTTCCCGTTTTTATAAAATAGATTTTAATTACCCGGAAAAAGATTTTAGAAATTTCATATGATTCTTATAAATCCATAAATCAACATAAAAATAATTAGCAAGATATGACAATTATCTATATTTTATTTTGGGCATATAAAAATTAAAATACTCAATTAATATTATTTTTGAATATTCAAGTACAGATAACACTTAACAATTAACTCACAGAATAGATACTGAGCACACATAATAATTATTTAATATCAAAAATAATTACACGATATATCCCGGATATTACACTATTTCATAAGGGAACATATGGAAGAATGTACAGTGGAATTGGTCTTTGTTCCAACAGATCAGCAATTAGTAGATATATTCACCAAGTCTCTCTGTGATGCTACTTTCACAAGATTGATGAATGATATCAGGACATTTCTCAAACTCTGGTAATTAAATAACTACTGATATTAAAGCATAGTATCTTATTATGTGTCAGTACTTGCTAGATACTAATTATTGTGTTAAATTCTGATGCCATGATAACATGTGATTAACTTCTATGAATCCTAGCTAATAGCTGCATGTTAAACTACTGATTATGCTTGTTTTGACTAATAGATCCTGATAGTAGTGGTTAAATTCTGATATTGGTCAAACTAGTGTTGACTGATAAATCCTGATAGTTGTGATTAAATACTGATAATGGCCAAACTTTGATTGACTATTATACTTCATTGATTATTTTATATTAATTCGAAATAAATGTTTATTCAGTATTTTTAATTAACAGTGAGTTAGTGAAAAATCTTTCAATTGCTTATTTGGGTTAACTTTTGATGTAAGTATATTTTAACTCATGAGTACTTACATTGGGAATAGGAATTTGAAAAGAGAAATTACTTTTTGTTTACCTAGATACGCGTAATAGTGTATGCATGCAATGTTTAATTATTACATGGGTAATCAAGGGTCTTTTCAGTTTCTATCTCATCTTCTATATATACATACCCTCCACTTCCAAAATTTCTCACTACCTTTTCAAACACAACTCCTAATCTTTTTGAAATACTTGTTCAAAATCTCTAACATTCATTAAAACATTGCTCAACCCCAATTCTACACACGCAACGGTGGATGCTACCTACCAATCTTCAATCCTAGTGATGAGAAGATGTACATTGATCCAAACAGACTTCTGGTCCGAATTGGTGGTGAAATCTATCACCCAACTACTGTTCCAGACTCATTCTATGATCATCTCTCTTGGGATGATCAGTTATAACTTCATTTCTTCACCAGCGAAGTTCTTCTTGAGGAAGAACGACGTACTGAGTTGGCGGTACATTTTCATCAAGAAGCTCTTGAGTTGCAAGAGAATATCATTTCTCTTGCGGCTCTATGTTAAGGATTTATCATCGTCGGGCGATGAGGGCGGAGCAAGCTGCAAAGAAGCAGAAGAAAAACGAGTAGTTTAGATTAAGTTAGGATTTTATGTTTAAAAATCTTGTACTCTTCTTCTTAATAATTAATGAAATATTTTTTTGCTTTCTTTGATTCCTTAACGGAATGAATGTTACTTGTCTTGTTTTGTGTGCCTAATCTTTGAATAACTGTTCATATTCTGATTGGTACCGAATGCTTAATTTCAGAAATTTTTCAATACTACATGTGTTCAGTAATCTTTGTTTGAGTTTCATGTATTTACTTCAGTACAGATTAAGCACACCATTACAGGAAGAAACTTATTTCACAGAAGAAATTGAGAAAAGGTTTTAATTCTACACTGAGAATAATTATGATATTTGAGTGCTTATCTATCTAAAATGTCTATTCAGGATATACTTTTGAAACTTTCTTATTTTTCAAGAAAGTTGTCCACACTCAATCTCAAAATCATAGATCTTATATCTTAAATTTCTTCTTACAACTGAAACACTTGAATTCATTTCTCAAATGTTGCCAAAATCAAGTGACATAGTTCTTGATATTAAGCTCACCACTCAAAAACAACATTTAGTTGGTAAGAGACTACATGTTGAGGAAGATCTTTATGACACCAACAGAAACACATGGTTTCATCAGTTTTTACTGAAGACCCTGTGAAAGCTTTTGATAAGACATTCAAGTGTCAGTTCTTTGCAAGAAGAACAAGGTTTGAGATCATGGTACATGGCAGTAACCGGATCAAATCCTCTCCAATTCAAATGGAAGTTCCCATATTTGGTGAACAACAACTGTCATAACCATAGTGTTAACTGTGAGTCTAATTGTGACTTCACATTCACAAAGTATAAATATTGTTTTTACTTTATCAACATTTATTTTAAATCTGATTTGGTATTTTCGGAATTTATTGTTCATGTTATAAATCCTGTTGGTATGATTATTTCTAGACCTTTTTAAGGACTACCTCTAGTTGTATGACCACAGATTAACCTTCTTTAGCCACCTCTTATTTCTTTAAAACACATTATCTGAGATTTTCTGTGAGTAGTGTGAAAAGATTTAGTGAAAAACATAATTAAAGAGAGGCAGGATCCTTCCTGGAAAAAGGAGAGGTAGATGAGACATAGCATTCGGTAATCCTTGTGAGGAAAGGATGACTATTAAAAGTCATGAGTTGTGTGGTGTGAGGAGTAGTTAGACTACTTTAGAAGAATAAAGAGATTAAATGTTACATGTTATATGTTTACAGGTGCACAGAGTACACATGAAACAACTGATGAACAACAGTCTGTTGATACTTTGATAAACACTGGTATACCAAGTGTTGTTAATCGCCCTGCAGGTCTAAGTACTGATACTTTCTTGCAGTGCATTCAATATGCTATTCTACCACATGTAGTAATCCTTGTTTTTACTGAAATATAGTCCATTCACTCTACTATTCCACCCCCTGAAGTAATCCATATTGCTGCTGAAGATGTAGTAGCACAACAGTCCATTCATAAAGATTCATTCATTACTGGATCACCACAGCACTCTACAGGAACTGAGGTTCTGGAAGTAAATTTAGAATCTCTAGTTCAGTTATTTACAATTCTTGAAGATATAGAGTCAAATGCTGATAGTCTTGAAGCTTCTGAAGCTGTTGGATCACATACTGCACCTATTTCTAATTATATTTTACATGTTGAAGCTGGTGATGAAGTTCAGCAAATAGTGCAAAATCCAGTTGCAGAGGGAGAATCTAATGATGGTGAAGAAGCTAATTTTTCTCATACTCTTACAGATCCTGAGGATGATCTTTTCTTCCCTGAAGATATGCCTACTCATGTGAGGCAACAGAAGCTGAAGGAGTTAGATGCCAAAAAGAAGCAGGATTATCTTGATGCTATCTGGAATGCTAAATGGAAAGATGATATATATCATATTTCCAGAACAAATGCTATTGAACATCTGGAAACAGCTGAACAGAGAATTCAAAATCCTGATATGCTGACTCATCTCAAAGCATCTACTCTGGCTATCAGATCTTTACATACATCTCAAGAAGCAACTACTTCTCAAATCAATCAGATCAAAGAATCATTGATTGCTTCAAGGCTGACTACACATCAGGAAATTCAGAAACAAATTGCACCAATTGTTGCCAGACAAACTACAATTTAAGCCAATCAAGCTAGATTGGAAGCTAAACAACTTCAAATGTCTGATCAACTTACAGAGGTACAAAATTTAATGGAGCTGATCCTATCTCTACTGCTTTGTGATAATGCCAAAAAGGGGGAGAAAATTGTTCAATCTAAATGCAAGCAGCTGACATTGACAAATACTGATGATGAAAATCCTGATGGAGGTAATAAGGGACAGAAGGATAGTGAAAGGAGAATAGGTGAAGAGCTAGTTGGAATTAGTGCTTCATCAAATGCAATCACTAAATCTCAATCTAGCAAGGTAGAGAAAGTAAGAGAAGTGACATAAGAGTGAAAGAATTGACTGTGACTACAATATCTCAACAATCTTTACAAGTCACAACTGCTGATGAAGACCAAGGTATTCTGGAGATAGATCTGATGCAGAAGTAAGTCGATATCTTCAAACTCTGAAAGTAAAAGGTAGAAAGACAACTCTATTCTACAAGGATCCAAAGATTCACGCTTTTGACTCTGAGGTGAGTAGAATAATCTTTGAAAGAGAAAATTCTGGAGTTGATCTAGAACAGCTAAGGCAAATGGAGGAAGACTTCAAGAAATCCATGCGGATAGTAAATGCTAATATTACTGTTATCTCTCAAGATCTTTATAAAGATAATACTTCTAATAGACCAATCAAAGGTATAGTCATAAGGGAGGTGCTAGGTCTCAATATGTTTGTAGAAGGGGGGGTTGAATACAAATAATACCGTTTAATCGAATAAAATGTGGAATAAAAAAGTGAAACAAAATTCAAGTTAAATAAAACTATTATTAAACTTAAAAGGTGTTACAACAATGGTATCGTTTACATGGGATTAATCTCAAATAAATTATTCCAAATCTAGAATAAATTCGACATGAACTTTTTCTATATTTGTAATAAAAAGGATCAAATGCTAAATGCAATTTGAGATTAAGTTCTACGGATTTTGATCCGCTAGTTAGTTACACAAGAACAAGAAAAGGATTTCTAGTGGATTAGATTTAACAATAAATACTAGAAATAAATGGTCTGAGAATTTGCAATAAGTTCTCTGCAGTTTTCTTTTGTTCTGTGTTCTTCTGTTTTTGATATTCAATGCACTGCTGTTCTTTAAAATCAGCTTCAGTTCTTTTATATTAAATCAATCCTTGATTTAACTGGCAAGACAATCCTTTCTGCTTAGCATGACAATCCTTTTAACTGGTAGGACTTTCGGTAGGACTATCCATTGAACTGATAGAACTTTTGGCAAGACAATCTAAATGAACTAGCATGACTTTCGGTATGACTATTGATTGTCATACCGATTGTCTTGCTAATACAAAAGATAGTCTTGCTGGATTAAAACAGATTTTAATCAAATAATAATTCTGAATTAATTAATCAATTAATTCAATTAATCAATAAATTAATCTTTGCAGATTTAATTTATTCTCTTAATTAAATTATATGACTTAATTAATTAATAGAGAATTAATACTAATCTTGAGCAGCAACCATTCTTCTGAAAATCTTCTGAAAATCACTGTCAATTATGAATCAATTCCACCACTCCAATGTTGACACTCGATGTACTGTCTGGTTCATGAGTGACTAACTTCCATGACATTTCTTCATGCCTTGACTTTGATACTCTTGATTTTCTTCAGACTAAATCCTTGTAATTAATTGATACCCTGACGAGATCTCTGTCACTTGATTAAATCCATAATCTTGATTTATATCACTGAAGCTTGATCAATTTCTTGAGCTTCTTCCAGTGAATTAAGTTCTTAAGTCTGTAGATGAACAATGTTACTTAATCCTTTGATATATGTTACTTTGAGAGATCTCTCTGACGATGGAACCATTATTTACTTGTTACATCCTTATTTGAGTTGAGTTAAATTCTCGAATAAACAAATAGGCTATGACATATGCCTTTCAATCTCCCCCTATTTGTTTGTTAGACAATAACAACAAATACCTAGAGGATAACTCAACTAACAAATAAGAAAAAGATATAAACAGTAATGCAAAGTAAATAGCAGAAAAGTTCTGGATTATATTTAACATTTTCCAGATTCCAAAAGAAATTTACAAGTGAA
The DNA here is from genome assembly GCF_009905375.1 of Apium graveolens. Classification (NCBI taxonomy): domain Eukaryota; kingdom Viridiplantae; phylum Streptophyta; class Magnoliopsida; order Apiales; family Apiaceae; genus Apium; species Apium graveolens. Next base: position 84,119,771 of record NC_133657.1, read on the forward strand.
TACAAGATAGATGTTCCTCTAGTCTAAACATATAACTGCATTAGTCTATCTTGATTCATAAAGCCCTAATCATATAACATTAAGTTTTGAGCTAATTGAATTCAGTTATCTTCTCTTCCGAATTCACCTTCTTCCAAATCTTGAAGCAATTCCTTGTCAAAGACATGATCCTTTTCAGAAGTGAAGCTGGCTGGTCTGACTGGTATAACTCTAACTGACTTTAGCTTATTCTTCAACTGAGTGTACCTTTTAATATTATTTTCACAATAAGCTTGAATCAGATCAGCTGCTTGAGTTTTCAACATGGATGAATATCCAGCAGTTCTTAAGTGATGTTCCATCTAGACAAGATGCCTAGTTGAGTAGTCTTTAAGAGATTGTGAATCGAGCTGGCAGATTTGAAGACAGTCAGACTTAAAGAATCTTACCTGACGAGGATTGTTGACCATTTGAGGACTAGCCCTGCTGGCAAACTCTTTGAGCCTTTCTCGAAGAACTTCATTCAATTCTGAGCTTCTTTTGACTTTGTTGAGAAGAACCCAAATCTCTGATAAAGAACGATTCTCAAATAGATGAATTGATACCTTGAAAGATCCTTCGCTCTGACAATATACAAATATGCTCATTTCATTTAGAGATCTGTCAAAGGCAGCTGTGATCCTTGAGACTTCAGTCTTTATAGCTTTCATGTACACGTCATTGTTTGGATTAGAGATCTCCAGCTTGTCCAGAAGATGTAGAAACTGCCTATCATTTTTTCTGCTCAGCTGAGGCATATCAAGTAATCTCCTAGCTTCATCCCATTTTTCACCAATCTTCAGTCTGACATCTCTTCTCATTTCTTTAGCTTTAATGTCATGAAGACGTTGCTTTTCAAGAGTTTCTGTTCGTTCAATATTTTTCCTCATATCAATGATCTGGGATACCCTTTTGAGTTCAACTTTTTTTCTTTTCAACTCTTACTACTACTGCTGAAACTCTTTCTCAAAAACAGGATCCATTTGAGCTTCCTCTTCCCATTCTCCAAAATCACTTTCCTCCTCAGCTTCAAAGACACCATCTTTATCTTCCAAGACTGGTTCAATGGGAATGTCAAAAATATCAAAGTCATCCTGTTCTCCACTATAGTAGACATCATCAGCCTTCCCTGTGCCTCCAGCAGAAGAATCATTTCTCTTCCCTTTCCATTTCCACTTCTCCCTTTCTTCTCCCCCTTAGTTGAGGAATCCTCTACAGACTTTCCCTTAGATCCTCCATGACCTCCATCACCTCCAGAGCCTGAGCCTCCACCAGACGGCCCTTCAAAGAAAGTCCTTTGTTCTTCATTAGGGCGGTGAGAATTTTTTATCATGAAGTACAAGTGCTTCATCCCTTTATTGAGATGTTCCATGCCCGTCTCTATCTTCAGAAATCTAGAGGAATCCAGTGAATGATTCATTTCAACCAAGTCTTCAAGAGAAGTCATTCTTGTATGGAGAGAGCAGAAGTTTGAAATGTCTTCAGCTGATAACATTGGAGATGCCTGGATTGAGTTAAGCTTTGGTACAACAGAGGTCTTCAAATCTGATATTTCAGTCCTGATGAGAGCCAGCTGATTATTGACAGAGGTGGAAGAAGAAGACCGTTCAACCACTTGTGCTTTGAATGCTTGAGCCTCAGCCTGACTTTTTGCAAGTTGTTCTTTCAGTTCAACAATTTGAGCTAACAGATTTTCAGTGTTTGTGTCTGTGTGTGCGCTCACCTGAATATCTCTCCTGTTTGATTCACTCAACTCACGTGCTTGTGTATCTCTCAATATTATTGCTCGTGAGGAGTCTTCCTGATGCTGATCTTCTGTACCTGTATTTAAAATCACCCTAGCCTCTTCAAAAGAGGTCAGTGGTGATGTAATGGGAATTCATGATTCCCGATCCTCAGTCAAACCTATCTTTTCATGTGAAATAGATGTCTGAAATGCTTCAGGGATAGATTGACCGAGTTGCCCTCCACTTTCTCCAGATAAATCTGCGATTGGAGAATCCCGTGAGGGAGCCAGAGGTGTTGGATCTGGGGAGGGGAGAAAATGACTCTATTAAAGGTGGCTGAGAGTCAGATTTTCCCTCAGAAGCATGTGACTGCTCTTCTGCCATAACTATGGCAGGCACTGTAACCGACTCAATGTGCACTCCTCGCTCCGTGTCCTGAGTATCATCTATTGGTCTGTATGCTTCCATTGTGAGTAATGGAAGTGTGCTTGACTTAGTACAGGATGCCATGGCCCTATGGCGAATTTCAATAGATTCATCCTGTTGATAGAATGTCTCTAGTAACTGTTCACTGGTCATATCAAAGTCCATGTCCTGTTGGGAGGACAAGGATGGGCTTTCAGATGCCTCAGTAAATGTTCTTCTTTTCTTGAGAGGAGGCAGAGCTGAGGGTTCATTCACATCTACCAACATACTACTTCCTACTAACCTTCTAGGCAATATTTTAGACAGTGGGGGAGAGGTTGAGATAGTTTGTGACTCTGTGTTTGGCTCTAAGACCTGGGATTGAAGCTGTGGTTCTACAACTTCATGGTTAGTCCTATCAACCACTGGGGGTCTTTCAACAGAAGGAGGAATAGTTTAAGTTTGAGGAATTATTACCTGCAGAGGAAGAGCATCTGATGTTTGAGCCTGGGTGGGTTGAACCACTGGAGGTTGAGGTTGTTGTTCATGACCGAGAAGATTGAAGATAGGTAAAGGAATGTAAGTGGCCATGAAAGCAGATACAAGTACTGGAATTTGCATGAATTTGAAGGTTGTGTCTTGGCGTGTGTAAATCTTTTTGCTTACTGGAGGGGGTTCGGTTACTGAAGAGTTAGCAAAAAGAGCTTTATGCTCAGGTGAGAGAAGATGTTCTGCTATGAGCATGAGAAAACGAGCGTAGTAGCACGAAACCCTACGATTTGTAGAATGATCACGTAAAGCAGTAGTGAGATGTCTCAGAAGAATGGGTAAAAGTAGTTTGCCAAAATTGATCCTTTGATTGAAAACAACCGCAAGACCAATATACTGCAGAGTGGAAATGATGTTGTGAAAGTTGGATTTAGTGCAGTTGGCAAATACCTTAGAAAGTGTATCGAAGAAAATGTCCCATTCAGAAACCAAATTGGATTTAGACAACTTGGTTAAGTTAATCACCCCCTGATAGTGAATAGCATGGAAAAAGTTTGAAATATCATTTTCAGAGGGCAAATTACAGAAATTGTCCAATGGAAAATTTAACGCTCGATTGACAACTGTTTCATCAACTACATACTGTGTGTTTGCCACGGTGAATGAAAAAGATTTAAAATCATCGGCCACAGTAGAGGTTGTGCAAATCAGTCTGAGCAGATCGACATTTAAAATCACATTTGATTTAATAGCAGAGCTAACAATCGAATGGTCATTTAAAAATCTAATCCACGGCTTAAATTTTTCCACATCACATTTATCTGGATTAAAATAACCAACAAGATTATGCGAGACAATTTGGAAATTGAGAGCCATTAAAAAAATAATAAAACACACACTTTCAGAATTTTAAGAGTAATATTAAGAAAATTCGAATTAATTAAATTAATTTAATAATTTGAATTAAATCAATTATGTCCGAAAAATTTAAAAAGTAATGTATCTCGTTAATATTCTTAACTCACAATAACAGATCTGAAAAACGCACAAGACACAAAACAAAAATTAACTAAAAATACCCAAAAACAACCAAACATTGATTTTGAAGGGAACAAAAACGAAGTTAAATTTAAAAATAAAAATTGGGCAGCACTTCTGTAAGTATATACGTGTATGTATATATAACAGGAGTGAAGTTTTGTTTGCTGAGTAAAAACTCGAGCAAGAAATATCAATGGAGGTTTGAGATCGAATTGAGAGAGAGAAACAAAAGAGAGAAGAAACTGTTGGAATTTAAAAACTGAACTGAATGATTTTACAAAACAAAACAAAAAAAACGTTAAGTAGACAACTGGTATGACAATCGAGGAAAGTCATACCGATTGTCTTCCCGATTGTCATACCAGGCAATTTGAGAAAATAAAAATAGTAATAATATAACTGGTATGACAATCTGATAGTCATACCGATTGTCATACCAGTACAAAATAAAAACAAATATTATCTGATATAAATTTTATTATGGCATGACAATCAATAGTCATACCGATTGTCTTGCCAGTTATAAAATTAAACTGAATTAAAATTAAACACATATATGTACTGGAATGACTTTCAGCAAGACAATTTCAATTGTCTTGCCGATTGTCATTCTAGTATAAAATAAACTTATACACAGAATTAACACTGGAATGACTTTCAGCAAGACAATTGATTGTCTTGCCGATTGTCATTGCAGATATATATAAAAAAAACATACAAACACAGAAATATATATTAACCTGTTATAGAAAACTGAAATAAAGACTGATATAAAATGATAAAAATAAATAACAATAAATAATAAAATATTTTAGAGAATATTTACAAAATTAAAATATTTCAGAGATAATTATATTTTCAGTCCAAAAATAGATTTCTTTTGAATTTTAGCAAATAAAATTCATAGAAAAATATTTTTAGAGAAAATAAAATATTCTGAGACATTAAAATTAACAAGTTGAATAAATAAATAAGATAAGATAATAATAAAAATTACAAAGAAATAAGCAAGTATTATGGAAAATATGATAAAAGAAATTTGCAAATGAATTTTTCATTTATGAAAATTTCATTTGTAAATTCATTCAAGAACAGATTTCAGATAGTAACAAGTTTAATCACTAAAGCTATTCAACATACCCAATTTACCAACTAATCTGGTAAATGTGGATTCATCAAGAGGTTTAGTGAAAATATCTGCTATTTTTTCTTCTGTTGGAACAAAAAATAGTTCAACAGTACCATTCATGACATGCTCTCTAATAAAATGATACCTGATGTTAATGTGCTTGGTCCTTGTATGCTGGGTTGTTGGTGATGGCTATTGCACTTGTATTGTCACATAGAATAGGTATTTTGTTCAATACAGAGCCATAGTCCCTAGCTGATTCCTAATCCACAAGATCTGAGCACAGCAGCTTCCAGCAGCAATATATTCAGCCTCGGCCGTTGAATTGGAAACTGTTTGCTGTTTCTTGCTGTACCATGAGACTAGACTGCTACCTAGGAATTGACAACTCCCTGAGGTGCTTTTCCTATCAACAACACTTCCTGCGTAATCTGAATCTGTATATCCAACAAGGTTAAAACCAGATTCTTTAGGGTACCAAATACCTAGATTTGGTGTTCCCTTAAGATATCTCAAGATTCGTTTAATAGTAACGAGATGAATATCTCTAGGATCCGCTTGGAACCTTGCACATAAGCATGTAGTATACATAATATCTGGTCTACTTGCAGTAAGATAGAGTAACGAGCCAATCATACCTCTGTAGCTTGTGACATCTACCTTAATGGAGTTTTCACATGGTCCAAGCTTGACAGCTGTAGTTGACGGAGTCCTTGCTGATGCAGAATCCTCTAGATTGTACTTTTTGAGGAGTTCCTTTAGATACTTGGATTGACAAATAAAAGTTCCATCGAACCTTTGATTTACTTGTAATCCAAGAAAGAACTTCAGCTCTTCCATCATGTTCATTTCAAATTTGTTGTGCATTAACTTAGCAAATCTCTTACAGAGATTATCATTAGTAGACCCAAATATTATATCATCCACATAGACTTGGACTAATATAGTATCATTCTTATGCTTTTTAGAAAAAAGAGTTTTGTCTATGACACCTCTAATAAAGCTATTTTCAATAAGAAATTCAGATAGAGTGTCATACCATTTTCTCGGAGACTGTTTGAGTCCATAGATAGCCTTGAAAAGAAAGTAGACAAAATCCAAATGATCTGGATCTTCAAAACCATGAGGTTGCTCTATATATACCTCTTCATCCAGCTTTTCATTCAGAAAGGCACTCTTGACATCCATTTGATAAACTTTAAAGTTAGAGAATGCCGCAAATGCCAGAAATATCCTGATGGCCTCTAGTGTAGCCACTGGAGCATAGGTTTCATCATAATCAATGCCTTCAGCTTGAGAATACCCTTTAGCTACCAGTCTTGCTTTGTTTCTTGTAACCACACCATCTTCATCTAGTTTATTCCCGAATACCCACCGAGTACCAACAACTTTCTTGTGTGTAGGTCTAGGTACCAGTTTCCAGACTTGTTGATGTTCAAACTGATTGAGTTCATCTTGCATAGCAATCAGCCAATCTGGATCAGTCAGTGCTTCCTCAGTCTTCTTAGGTTCCATCTCAGAAAGAAATTCTGAGAACAGACACTCATTTTGAGTAGCACGTCTAGTTCTGACTTCCAATATCTGGATCACCAATAATCAACTCAAAAGGATGAGCTTTATTCCAGACAGTCTATCTTGGAAGATTTGATCTTGATGATTCGCCTTAAAATTCATTGGGATGTTGTGTCCTACTAGTTGATCCTTCAGCATCTCCCCCTGAGTTGTTGCCATATTAACTTGAAGATTCTCCGTCAGTAGCAATGGTATCTCCATTGTTGCCAAAGTTTCCATCACCATTACCTTGAGTATCATCATGATTAATAGGTTCTTCACCAACAACAACCTCAGGTTCTTGATCATGTTCTGATTCTGAATCTGACATATTATCAAACTTCAGTTTCTCAGAAGGATCTTCAGTTTGTATACTAGGGAGTTTAGTGTCATTAAATGTAACATTGACACTTTCAGTTACTTTGTGTTGATCAATGATATACACCCTGTATGATCTTCTTCCATATCCAACAAAAATACCCTCATATGCCTTTGCCTCGAATTTACCACGACGATCATCTTCATCCTTGAGCATGAAGCATCTGGCCCCAAATACATGAAAGTATTTGATAGAAGGTTTATGTTCATTCATAATCTCATAAGGAGTTTTTATGAAGTCTTTGTTGATTAGAGTTCGATTCTGAGTATAACATGCAGTATTGACAGCTTCAGCCCAAAAGTACATTGGAAGACCTGATTCACTTAACATCATTCTTGCAGCTTCAATCAATGTACGATTCTTCCTTTCTACCACTCCATTTTGATGAGGGGTTCTAGGAGCTAAAAATTGTCTGGTAATCCCTTTGTCTGTACAGAATCCATTGAGAAGTGAATTCTTGAATTTTTGTTCCATTATCTAACCTTATTGCTCTAACAGGGACATTAGAATCTAACTCGATCAACTTGATATGATCAATCACAACTTGTGGTGTTTCATCCTTAGAGTGAAGGAATAAAACCCACGTATACTTGGAATAGTCATCAACTATCATAAGACAGTAACACTTCTTTGACATCGAAAGAACATTAACTGGTCCAAATAAATCCATGTGCAATAATTGCAGAACACCAGTTATGGAGGATGTGTCAGTGCCTCTGTGACTTGCTTTCTTTGACTTTCCTTTCTGGCAAGCCTCACACAGTCCTTCTGGGGAGAATTCCAGTTGAGGCAGACCTTTGACCAATTCTCTTTTGACAAGAGAATTCATTGTTTTGAAATTGAGATGAGAAAGTCTCTTGTGCCATAGCCAACTCTCATCTGACGATGCCTTTGCATAGATACAATTGACTTCAGGATTGCTTCCAGAGTTCATGTCAGCTACGAACAGATTTCCTTTCCGGATTCCCATCAAGGATGGTTTTTCATTTTTCTTGTGTAGAATCTGACACTTCAGCTTGTCGAATAAAACATTGTAGCCGTTGTCACAGAACTGACTAATGCTAAGCAGATTGTGTTCATGTCCTTGCACAACATACACATTTTCAATGATAACATTTCCAGCTAGCAAACAGCCATATCCCTCAGTTAAACCTTTGTTGTTATCTCCAAAGGTAACCACTGGGCCAGCTTTCTCAACCACATTTGATAGCAGGGCTCTATCTCCGGTCATATGTCTTGACGATCCGCTGTCAAGAATCCACACTACCGGTTGTACCTGTTTAATGCCCTGCAATACAAATGGATTAGACCTTCTTCGGAACCCAAGCTTGGTTGGGTCCGACATACTTGTAAAATTGGCCTTTATCAGGCACAACAACATTCTTAGCTTTAATGTTCTCAACTTTCTCAATGACTGGACATTTGACCTTGTAAACAGCCTTGACAAATTTCTGTTTAGGCTTAGGCACAAATGTCTCATTTCTAGCTTTAGGAGGACTAGCAGTCTTATACCTATCATGCTACCTATTATTCACATGCTGACGAGGAGTAGTCTTATCATTAGAAACATGCTTATCATTAAAATAAGCATAAATCAAATTAAAAGCACAAGACATACAATCAGGAACACCACATGCTTTATGAGAGGGATTAACAATAGGCAACTTATGCATGGTAGACATGGCATTTGTGTTATCCAACTCATGTGTGTCTGAGTTAGTCTCAGTTGCTTTCACAACTTTGACTGGAACCTTTGACACACTTGACTTGGAAACAGCTTTCTCATTAGCAAGATCTTCAGCATGGATTTCTTCTTGAATAATAAATGAGGTCTCATCAAATGGTTCAGCAATTGATTCTTTATAGAGGGGTTCATCAATACCCTTAAGCACATGCGGTACTTCCCTACCTTTAGCACAGACATGAGGAGGAGAGTTTATGCCTAATTTTCCAATAGCAACATTGTAATCATAACCTATTCCAGATGTTTGATTAACAGCTTGCTTATTGTAAAACTCTTTGGACTTCGAACAAGAATTAAAGTAAGCTTTAACCTTAGCCTCAAGACCGGTGATCTTGTCTTTGAGAATAGTTTCGAGTTGTCTATAACAGTCAACTCTATTCTCTAGAAAAGATACTTGTTCTTTTAATTTATCTTGATTAATGTGCACAAGTCTTAATTCATTGACCTCTTTTTTAAGGTCTTTGATTTGTTGATTTAACATTTCATTATCACGACGAGCACAATCTAAGGAACCTCCTAGATGATAAACTAATTCAGCTTTATTAAATTTTACCTCTTTTCTTGACGATGAGGTGTTTGCATCACTAGCCATGAGAGCAAGATTCCCAACTTCTTCATCTTCAGTGTCAGTATCATCCCAGCTTCTTCCCTTTGCCAGGTAAGCCCTTTCAGATTTACTCTTCTGATTAGAATCATAAGAGTTCTTCCTAACTTGTTTTGGCTTCCTGCATTATGTGGCAAAGTGTCCCAACTCATTGCAGTTGCAGCATCGAATGGTGCTTCGATCAACCATCCCTGTTTTGTACCCACCACTGCTGGTGTTAGAGGATGAAAATCCACCTTTCTGGAATCTGTTGTAGTTGGACTTGTACTTGAACTTGGGATTCCTCTTGAATCTGACATTGGAGAATCTCTTGACAATCAGGGCCATTGACTCATCTTCCAATTGATCCAGTTCTTCCAAGGAATAAAAATCATCTCATGATTGATTTGTAGTAGGAGGATCAAATTCTGCTACTATCACATTTTCTTCAACCTTGGAAGACTGTACCATTCTTTCTGACAGTTGAGATTGTTGTTGATATTGTGGTTGTTGTTGTTGTTCTTCAGCTACTAGAGTAGTAGACGTGCTGACCACTCTTCCTTTCCCGTAGACTTCCTTCTGCTGAATCTGCTCTAACTCATAGGTTTTTAACACACCATAGAGCCTTTCCAAAGAAATCTCACTCAGATCTCTTGCTTCTCTTATGGTAGTGATTCTATGTTCGAGATGAGTTGACAGTGTTAAAAGGAACTTTTTGTTGACCTCCCTGATTGAATAGTATTTACCATTAATGTTCAGGTTGTTGATCAATGCATTGTACCTCTCAAACACTTCAGTGATTCCTTCTCCTGGATTGGATTTAAAGTATTCATACTCAGAGGTTAGGATTTCTAACTTGTTCTCCCTAACTACCTCTGTGCCTTCATTAATCACCTCAATAGTTTCCCAGATGTGTTTGGAATCTTTACAGTTCATCACATGTCTATTCATCAAGGGATCAAGGGAATCTACTAAAATTAATTGAAGGCTAGAATCCAGGGAGGGTTCTTCTTTTTCAGCAGGAGAAAAATCCTCAGGATTCTTAACATAAGTTCTAGCTTTGGTAATCACCATATCATCTTCTATTATCTCTGGTTCAATAACCATCGGAATTTTTGGACCCTTCTTTAACACTTTCAGATATTTGGGAGATGCAACTTGTAAAAACAATAGCATCTTCTTCTTCCACATAACATAATTTTCTTTATCGAGTAGTGGAATTTTAACGGCTCCAACTTTTTGTGTAGTCATTATGAATTTTTTGAGTAAATAAAATTTCAAGGAGTGAAAGAATCATAAAAGTCTAGGATCTTGATTTGTTCGTTAATCAGAAGGCTCGGATACCAATTGTTAGGTCTCAATATGTTTGTAGAAGGGGGGTTGAATACAAACAATACCGTTTAATCGAATAAAATGCGAAATAAAAAAGTGAAACAAAATTCAAGTTAAATAAAACTATTATTAAACTTGAAAGGTGTTACAACAACGGTATCGTTTACCAGGGATTAATCTCAAATAAATTATTCCAAATCTAGAATAAATTCGACATGAACTTTTTCTATTTTTGTAATAAAAAGGATCAAATGCTAAATGCAATTTGAGATTAAGTTCTAGGGATTTTGATCCGTTAGTTAGTTACACAAGAACAAGAAGGATTTCTAGTGGATTAGATTTAACAATAAACACTAGAAATAAATGATCTGAGAATTTGCAATAAGTTCTCTGCAGTTTTCTTTTGTTCTGTGTTCTTCTGTTTTTGATATTCCATGCACTGCTGCTCTTTAAAATCAGCTTCAATTCTTTTATATTAAATCAATCCTTGATTTAACTGGCAAGACAATCCTTTCTGCTTAGCATGACAATCCTTTTAACTAGTAGGACTTTCGGTAGGACTATCCATTGAACTGATAGAACTTTCGGAAAGACAATCTAAATGAACTAGCATGACTTTCGGTATGACTATTGATTGTCATACCGATTGTCTTGCTAATACAAAAGATAGTCTTGCTGGATTAAAACAGATTTTAATCAAATAATAATTCTGAATTAATTAATCAATTAATTCAATTAATCAATAAATTAATCTTTGCAGATTTAATTTATTCTCTTAATTAAATTATATGACTTAATTAATTAATAGAGAATTAATACTAATCTTGAGCAGCAACCATTCTTCTGAAAATCTTTTGAAAATCACTGTCAATTATAAATCAATTCCACCACTTCAATGTTGACACTCGATGTACTGTTTGGTTCATGAGTGACTAACTTCCGTGACGTTTCTTCATGCCTTGACTTTGATACTCTTGATTTTCTTCAGACTAAATCCTTGTAATTAATTGATACCCTGACAAGATCTCTGTCACTTGATTAAATCCACAATTTTGATTTATATCACTGAGGCTTGATCAATTTCTTGAGCTTCTTCCAGTGAATTAAGTTCTCAAGTCTGTAGACGAACAATGTTACTTAATCCTTTGACATATGTTACTTTGAGAGATCTCTCTGACGATAGAACCACTATTTACTTGTTACATCCTTATTTGAGTTGAGTTAAATCCTCGAATAAACAAATAGGCTATGACATATGCCTTTCAGGAGGAAAGTCAGGATGATGCTAAAAGGTGTTTCAGATGTCAAGCTATCGTAACCGCTACAGGAAGCATAAAGGGAAAGTGAAGATAGGAAAGAACTCAAAGCTTTCAAATCCTAAAGCCAAAGCTATTGAAAAGAAGAAATTAGTATCTAAGGTAACTAAATCACAAATACTGATAAATCTAATATATACAGTTGCTAAATCTTTTGATACTGATGAAGTTACTGAGGAAGAAGAAATCAGCCAAGCCCATTAAAGAAGGAAGATTTATGGAGCTGACTGGGCTGAAAAATTGAAATTAACCCCTGACATTGCTCAAGTGAAAGAAGAAGCTATTATTCAACCAATCACAACCTCTGATTCTACTCATGTTGTTGATTTCTATCCAATTCAAGCTAATTTATCATATCCTGATTCTGAAGACATAGTCTTTGATAAGCCAGAATTTACTTTTGAAGAAAAGAAGAAGCTACTATGGAAAAGCAAGAAACCAGCACCTAGAAGAGATTCTTCTAAAATATTAAAGAAGATTACAGTGGAATTTTTCATTCTAGAAGACCTGGAATCACAAGTGGTCTTGGAAGATTAAATGTCGATCCATTTATAGAAGATGCTTTGAGTTTAAAAAAATATGTTAATTTGACAGAAATTGGAGACAATGTGATGCTTGAAGACTTATAGAAGATCATATCAGTGTAAATTATTATTAATCTTGTTGGAGAGAAAATGATTTATTTTTTGGAGTCTGGGAGAAACTTAAGGTTGACTCAAGAATAGTTAAGAGATAAACCATGGCAGAAATTGGAACTTATTGTTACAATGATCAAGGTAACTAATTTTGTAACTGTCAGATGGTCTGCATTCATAAAGAACCTGATACAGTTAAATCAGCAAGGAATTTCTTACAAATAAAACTATATTCCAAAGTACATTGATCAATATGAATATGTTGTTGATATGCCTATTCGAGGAGCCAAGATAGAAATTAGTCTAGGGACTAAAGTTTTAACCTTTAATCCTGATGGAAAGAAAATTGGGTGTCTGAAGCTGGATGATCTATCACCTGGAAATTCAAAGTCACATAATCTCAGTGCTTCCATCTATCAGAATGCTGAATCAACGTATGAACTGAAAGAACACAAACAGAGGATGCGATGGTATTTTGATGTAATGGAATAAAATCTGTTGAGGAAGTTTCTTGAAAATTTTCCAGACAGTGTTAGAGTTCAGAATGAGGAGTAAACTCTGATATTCACTGAAGTAAGAATGAATTTGTTTACTTGATTTCTGCATTTAGATAGTTTTAACATCATCAATTGGAACTTGTATATATTGCCAAAATGTACAAGTTGGGGGAGATTGTTAGATATAATTGATGATATCTAGATAAGAAACTATCAGAAGTTCATATCAAGATATATGTCAATATTTACTGAAGAGTGACGTAATCAGTACTTATATCAATACTTGATGATCAGCAAATGATGTCATCAGGATTTGTCACTTCAGTAGATATTCAAGGAGGAAAAGGAAAGACGGAATTCAAGGCGGTGAATGACTTTATCTCAGAAGCAATCATATATGGAAATGCAATAAATTTCCTTATTGTAATAGAATATGATTCCTTATTGATTGTGTAGTTGTGCTCTATATAAAGCACATAATAGGTTCATGTTATAAGCATGGTGAACATTGTTATATCATTCGCATAACCTAGCAGCTCTCAAGGATATTTGTTCATCCTTTTGAGAGAGTACATTTGTAATAAATTTTTATCTATTAATATAAGAACTGTTGATTATGTTGAAGTTTTGTCGAATTGATTGCATAAACTGTATTCACCCCATCTCTATAGTTGATTACGGACCTAACATATACATATTTAGATTATGCCTATGCATCGCACTGGCTAAAGATTATATTGTATCTCGGTAGTGGATTTACTAGATATATTTTTATTTTTCTATATCACCTATACCAGTTAATGTACCATTCTCTTTCTCAAGTGATGATGTTTACTTCTTTGAAATGTATAATAAAATATGAATATATATATATATATAGTTTTCATTGGTATTTGGCTACATCCTTAAGAAGCACAGCGTGAAAGAATAATATCGACTAAAATGGATAATCTTGGTAAGGATAATGTATCGAATGCAACCAATAGGCGCTTAGCATGTCCTAAAAAACAGGAGGCGCTTAGCATGTACTATAATGAGTATTTATTGATATTGAGGAAGGGAGAAGGAATAGTTATTAAGGTCAAGAATAAAAATTCAGGAAGACATGCATTCAAATAACAATCATAAAATCAAATTTATACGTGCACAAAATACTATATCCAGCCATAGTTCAAATAACCACAAATTTTTTTACAGCAACCTCTATGGAACGCTGTTAGCAGTGGACAACAAGGATTACCATTAGATAAGTTGTTTCAACTTATTTTCGAATATCGAAAAACATGTCTTGCATCAATGCCACCACACCCCAAAAACTACTCCTCATATACACAAACAAATACATCATCCATCTACCAGGCGATAACATGAATATACAGTAAATAACTAGAGCTAAAACAACATCAATTCTAATAATCTAGAGCACGTTCGTTAAAACAACATAAATTTGAATAATTTAGAGCATGTGTGTGCATTGCACGGGCTATAAAGCTAATTATATTATTAAAACAAAACTAGAAAGAATTTGTTAGTTTGTATAACAACATTATACTAAAATAAAACATTACAAACTATTCATCTGGGCTAAACAAATTTATTCAATTAATAAGAGATAAAACAAGGTTACTTTAATCTGGGTCGAAATAAAATAATGATATTTGAACGAATTGTGTAGTTTAAAATATTCAGTTACAAAATAATTTTTTTTAATTTTTTTTATACAATATAAGAAATAATTTGTGCATGGTACAGGTTCTAAACTAGTAATGAGAAAAACATCTATGTAATCAAAGATACACTTTGAAATTCTCTTTTTTGATCAATTAATTCGTATAAGATACAAGATTGATTTAATTTAATTTTAAAATTCAATTAGTTGTTATAATTTTTTCCTAATCAATATGTTATAAATAGATTATTAAATATTATTTAGAATTTTACTTAAATATAAATAAGTATGAAATACATATAATGGTATATTTATCACGTTGGCTATGCCAACGACACGTGCCTTTGGGGAACAAGGCCCCTACTGCAGTCGCCAAACAAGCGACGAGTACCTGCGTCGCTTCCAACCCGGATTCTGAATTGGAGGCATTTAGTCATAATACAGCGCACTGTAGCTTCACGTCATTAGCTTTTCCACCAAACGCAATGACCAACTGGGAAAATCAGCGGTTCCTCTTGTACTAGGTTGAATTGCTATTGCGACATTGTTATCAATAGGGTTAAACTAACATGTCTCACGCCGGTCTAAACCGAGCTCACGTTCCCTATTGGTGGGTGAACAACCTAATACTTGGTGAATTTTGCGTCACAATGATAGGAGAGCTGACATCGATGGATCATAAAACAATGGCGCTATATAAGTTTATTAGTTTTAAGAAATAATGAATTAAGGGTATTCGTTAAAAAAATATGATTTTTCTTTTGATTAATTCTTATTAATTCAAAATCGGGATTTCTATTGATAATTAACTCAACCAAAAATTAACCAATGATATCTATACCATGTGGTAAGATGTAATAATGATGATGATGATAGAGATGATAATAATAATAATAATAATAGCATTTAAATACTAAAAATTTTTATTATTGACAAAGGTAGGATCATTTTTATAATAAATTTTAAAATATTTCAACTGCCAAGATTTTTAATATTTTATAAATATACCATAATGATGAATACATGGATATTATATTAATATGTCGTTCATGAGTGTCGAGCTAAAGAAAAAAGAACCAAACTGTAGTTAAAACACATAAAAATGAAATCATTTGATTTTAAAATTATATTTTGTATTGACTCGAATTTGTATTAGATACATTTTTAATATTTATTATAAAAAGAAAAAATTAATTTTAAAGAGTTTAAGAAAAAAGAATTAAATTGGATTATAACACAAAAAAATAAATTTACTGAGTTTCGAACATTCAATTTATTATTCGAACTCTTCCTTAAGTTTAAGAAATTGGATTTTAACGATTTTATAACTTACCGAAACTCAAAAAGTAAACTTTAATTTAATGATAGTTTGAAAAAGGATTATAAAAGAAAAACTATCCAATAATTATAGAGGAACAATTAAGAATTTTACATAAACTTTTATTCAATTTAGGATAACTACTTTTATGTCATTTATATTACAAAATGTTTTTTTATTTAGTTTCAGTTGTCCTCGTATATTTTAGTATACCTACTTATGCTTGTTATGTAAATAAAATATAAAATATTTATACGTATTCAATGCAACGATTCTAATATATTTTGTAAATTGTAGTTTTATAATTACAAGTTACAACTACTAATATTATTATCCAAGTAGTAAAGTCACAAGTTTCTCGTTATCAAAGTCATAGTTTCTGAACACTAAAGTGGTTGGTAAGTTTGAAAGTTCATTATCAAACCATTAAATGATTTGAGTTTTTTATAAGAGCCCAGTTTGTAATGTAAAATTCAAGTTGAATATTAAACATTTTTACAAGAGTTTCGTGTTCTTTTTACACTACTCTAATATTTGTTGTTCAACTTCACTAACCTCATTATTGCAATATGGTATCAAAATTTTAGACTCATTTCCTACAATATTCCGCTCTCTCCATTATTCCAGCAATCCTTTCTGGCGTTTTCATTTCTAACCATAGCACAACTATCTCTTTGTTGCATTCAACCAAACAGTTTGTGAGTCCAGTTCGGTAAGTTCGAGAAAAAATTATCGAGTCACACTTACATATTATAAGAATTATAAAACATCATACATATGCCATTTTTGTTGTACCAGGATTCATCGGATCAACTCCTGTTAGTCCTAAAGTATCATAGAAGGGGGGCTGAATACGTTATCAATAATTTCTTTCAATTCGTTTCAAGCTCTTCGCTAAATGTGCAAAATCAAAATAGGCACAAAATAATTTGAGGAATATATAGTTTTATTAATATAAACCTTGAGGTTGCTACACTCTAATCGATTAAGATTAGCTACAATAAATTCAGCAGCATAACAGTATATATACAAACTTTTTCAAATTTAATGTTTTTGATGAAGGTCTCGTATTTGTTGTAGTTGGCTGATGGAGAAGATATTGAGCAGAGTTAATTCCTTCTACTCCTTTTGTGTAGTCTTCACAAAATTTTAATTATGTGGCTTTATTACAGCCACATTAATCAATTTGTGTTTATGTAATAACAAATTAACTAAGACAATGGTGGCGCCTAGAGAGAGAGCATGCAGTGGTGCCTAGAGTGAGTCTTCATCTATCAAAATTACTGAGCTTTGGGTAGCGCCTAGAGGGAACCATTGTGGTGGTGCCAAGAACCATTCTTAACTTATTTTCTGTAGATATGTTCTTTGTGGTGCCTAGAGAGGTTGCTAGGTGGCTCCAGAACCATATTTGACTTAACCAAACTAACGGGTGGCACTTCTAAGGAGTTACCCTAGATAGGTGGTGTCGACAATATGAATTTAACACTTAAATTTTTCTCTTCATTGTTTAATACAACTCAATTCTCTAAAGTCTTACAATCCACTCTTTTTTGTATTAACTTGATTTTTTTTGAGTGATTATTCTAATCATTTTCTATTATATTGACGCTTGGTGCACTCGTCTGGTTCAAAAATGACTAACACTGAATTGGATTCATTCAATCTCTTTACAATTATGAGTTGATGTTTCCTGAAGGTCAATCATTATTTCAATTACCAAAATCCTTTGATCTTCATTACTCAAACCAATACATTTCCTTGCCATTAGAAGTCTTTTGATATTTTATTCTTCACGGAGGCATGAACACTGACATGAACTTCTTTTCATGACTTGGTTACAGACTTGGGACTTTAGTTCCATGTTTTTGTTCTTTGTATTTATCCAATCTTCTTTCTTCTGGATTCCTGTGATTCATAATTAGTATTATTTACCTGTGATTTATATGTTCCCTTATCATGTTGAGTTATATATCCTTTATTATATATTACGTTACATTATACTATATAATCTCCCCCTATTTGATTGTTAGAGTTCGACACACAAATCCCTTGAGGATAACTCAACTGAAAACTAAGAAAAAGTAAATTCTGGAAGCAGTAAATAATATTAAATGCATTCTAGATTAAATATACGTTTATAGATTTTTTTGATAAAATTATAAGATATAAAGGTGTTCCTCTAGTCTGAACTAATTTCATGTCCTTTGTTTCTTGATTTTTTTGCTTCTTGCCTTGTTCTCCATCTTCTTGAGTCTTGTCTAACTTGCTAGGCTTCCTCTTTATTAACTTTGAATTCTGAGAGGATTGTTGATGAGTTCTGGCATTTTTCTTCTCTTTTTGAATATCAAAGAGTTGATGGATCCTTCTTAGAACAGAGTCACGAGCTTCAGTCTCAAGTGCATTCTTTGGAGGTGGATTATTCAGGGCATTGAGCATCAACCGTAGATAAGTGGTGTCTTTGACTTTGCGAATATGTCTAAGCAACAATTTTGATCTTTCAGCTAGTATAAAGACAGTGATTCTCTTGAAAAAGTCTTACACTCTTTTAATAATATTGATATTCTCTTCCTCCAATACTTCTTTTAAACTTTTTATGATTGGAATCAAAGCATATTTAACATCTACATGTTGAGCCTTTAACATACACAAGGCTTGATTTATTGACTCTGAATAGCCCAACCTAAAGTTTGAGATTTTGATTTTTTTTAATATTTATCTTGAACGCTAAGTCACCTTGATCATTTTTGTAAATTAGAGATTCACTGTCCTTCAATATGTCAATTTCAGCCACCCCATTTATGAACATCATCTCATGATATACTCTGACAAGTTTCCTCATAGCTTTTGTAGTCTCTTTGAACATTTTGATGTTCAACCGATAGGCATATAGTAACTCAGCAGCTTAAAGACCTGCATACGATCTTTTCACTCCTAGAGATGTAAGCTTTGCTCTTTTTCTTCTTAGTTGACTTTCAAAAAAATGTGAGTTGAGGATATAGAACTTTATTCAAGCTTTCCTCATTAAGTGTTAGGTTCTGCATTTTATTTTCTGCGAATATCTTAATCACATATGGATGAAAAAAATATTTGAGAGGTCAAATCCATAATCATCTTGTTAAGTTTATCTCTGAAGTATTCGTCGGAGTTAGAGTTCATCCAATGAATTTTGTTGGACATGACAAACAGCTCAACCATGTTTAGCTTCTTCAGAACACTAGTTGATATTTCAAGGCTATTCCATCTACATGATTTACGTAAATTCTCTACCCATTTTTGATAGGACTCGTTGATACACTAGTGATTACCTAATTAAACTCATGATAGAATTCATGAATATTCATGTGACACTTTCTAAATTCTTCAACTATATTAAGAAGTTGTATGTTGCCTGTGTCAGATTTAAGATAATTTTCTGGCTTGTTCATGATTCTTTTAATATCTTCCCAATGACTTCCTCATTTGTTCATATTTAATGTTAACTCCCTTGACCTCCTCGCTTCCTTCCTCTTAATAGCCCGTTGAATTCTTTATCTTGCTCTGGCTATTTCATCTCGAATTTTTTTCATATAAGGAATAACTGGTTTATGTTACTCCATAGAACAGACAATCATTCAAGAAGGCATGTTCATCTTCAAACTCTTCTTCCTCCGTAACCCTCATCTTCTTTTCTTCAGCGCTTGACTCAAATACAGGTTCATAACTCGCATGAACTGCTTTCTTCTAATTCTTCCTCCTCCAAATTTTCAAATAGAGTTGTTGAAGTGTATATATCTGATAGCAGATTCCTTTGGGTTGCCAACTCTTGACTTAGAAGATCTTTCTTGGAAATTTGTCTCTCCCCCTGAGAAGTTACATCCACCCATTCTTGTAATGTCTGGGAAATTACGCTTGTATTCTATCATATTTTTAATAAATTATGTATATTAACATGTTATTTATATGTAATTAGCTATAAAAACCCTAACTGTTATGAGTTATGTATATTATATATCGTCCGGTATTTTCAAGGTAATTTTCGAATATTTTATTTTAAATTTATAACTTTCGTATCAAAAGTTATAAGACCTGAACTATGATTTATACCTGATATTTTAAATAAAATAATGGGCTTTATTTTTCATAAAATGGCGTGTACCATCGTGTTATTTGGAACATCTAGATATTTTGTAAATTTTCTCGATTCGCGAAAAATGACTTTTCTGGATCCCATTGGATGTTAAAACCCCACAAAAATCACATTTTTATTTTTATAAAATATAGGACTTTCATTTATACCATTTGTAACATCCCCAAATCCGGGGTCAAGATTTGGTGTCACTGAACAACTTTAAACAATATAAACCTGTATATTAAAACAAATATACAAATAACCCCTCATTATTCCGGATCGTTTACAGGTTATGGTATGAAACAAGAATCTATCCTTCTAAAATTACAGTAACTAAATACAATGTTATTACCTCTTTACTAACTTCCTCGAATTATTTACTCTGACACCTCCAAATTTCTTCAGCTGGGATCTCTCCACTTTTGCTGTCTATTAAGAGCTATTCACTTTTGTCCTCATGTGATACTCAAAGAAATAAGATTTCACAAAGCAAGAGTGAGCCAAATATACCCAGCAAGTATCATAAATGGTTTCCAGGTATCAGATCAAAGAAACTTCTGGAAATGATTGTTGAATGATTTCAAAACATCATTATTTATTTAAAATAGTTGAGCGAACAAAACATCGGCCCTCATTGGCCTTTAATCATAAGTCACATTTTTCTGTAAAAGAACAGTGAATGTTTCGATGCTTCATCCCTTTGAATCAAATCTTTGTTTGTTTTTGTAATTATATGTTATTCAAGAAGGAATGACGTTAATGTCGAATAACAATAAATTAGACTGGACACTAGAAACCAACATATGCACTATAACCTGCAGATCAGTCAGGATATAGTGTAAATCTATACTCAACTGCATAGACCCAACCAACATATGGGGTACCCAGACAACTATGGCCTAATAATCAAGGGTCCAGCCATCTCTGGCCCTTAGGGTCCAGCTCATTCCTGGCCCTCATCGTAACCATCCAGTTCGTGGAGTACTTTGATGTTAAATCATTTTGATTTCAAAACATACCGATTTCGGGTTCGCAAATAACCCGAACTAATGGGTATTTACTCAAGAGATAAATCGATAATCAAGGAACAAGATCAAAATGGCACTGGCATAAATAAGAGTAATTGTAGCAAAATATAAAAACATTTAACTATTCTGAATTTAGAATATGAACGAAGAAATATTTGCACTATTTTAGTAGAAAGTGTAGGAATACTTGCCTCAATTGATAATCCTCTGATCTTTAACTATCTGCCATATCACTCAGTCCTGATGTGTCTGCATTTCCATTGACAGGCTACTTGACCTTTCTTGTCATTCACCATTTTAGGTTTATCTCTATTCTGAATTCACTAATTTCATGACTACACGTAATAAGGCTTTACTTTTACCATCTCTGTCTGGCTTTGAATGCCTCGCACTATGGGTATCTTTCATAACAGATACCACTCAATTAACTGACAATATATCACTGTCTAGCCTATACGTTTATCTTTGTCATCTACCCGCCCGATAATAACAGATAAGAATCACATCTCAATCAGATAACATTTAAAAGACACGTGGATCACAATTTATATAACACGTAAACACATAAGGCATGTATCACATAATCCAAATAGTCACATAATTCATATAGCACATAAGTTGAATCATCAGAAGATAGGTCTCAATACGTTTAGAATTGTAATCGGGTCAAAAAGCGTATTTTATCAATGGATAACTAACTCAAAATGATTCATAAAACAAATGCTCTTTTGATATAAAAGAATTTAGGTCCCGAAAATATTTTTAATAGAAACAGAATATTTTTCTGAGTCTAGAGGCGTTCATTTCGTATTAAACGAACGAACGGTTGATTTATTATGAATAAAATAAGAATAATTCAATTAATAATAATATTAATTGAATTTTAAATAATTTTAAAACCTAAAAATGACTTTTAAATCATTATTTGACTTAATTATAAATACTTTCATTTTATTTAACTATTTATAGAATTAATTAATTAATTAATTAATTAAATCCATAAATAATTAATTAAAATAAATTATAAATAATTAAATTAAATTTAAATTTTGAAAATAAATAAAGAAAATAATTTTCTAGATTTAAAATAATTTTAACTTATTATTTAAATAATTAACTAAACTAATTTTTGAATTTAAAAATAATTTATAAAATTTATAAATGACTTTTGATTTAATTAAATAAAAGAAAACCCATAAAACAGTTTTGAAAATGGGGTTGTCTTCCGCACCAGATCCACAGGCGGCATGGCTCGCCGGACTTTGAAGAACATCCGCCGGATTCTGGAATTTCCAGAAAATGGCCGGCGGTCTTCAAAGAAACCGGCGAAGCTCCGTTTAGCCCCCAAACTGCTCCGTTCAACATGATTTCACAGCCTATATTATCCTGAAACAGCCCAGAAACACAAATACCATAACATCAAGTTCAAACGATCTACCAACCTCATTTTCCGATCAAATCTCGCACCAACGCCGGCGGTACTCCGGTCAAAAAATCGACGAAGCTAATTACTTAACCAAAATTATCGATTTTTATATGAAATTAAAGCCCTGATTACCTACAATCTATCCCTAAGATCAAAATCAACATTCATCTCATAAATAATCTGAAAAATCAAAATGAAAAACGAATAAAACGAAAATAAACAAAACTTTGATTTTTACTTTTTAGGGGTTATAATCCTTAATTCTATATACCATTCCATTGCAAATTCAACGATAAAGCTTATCTAAACATCAAAATCAACAAACGATTCGTAAATAAAAAAACCCCAAATTTCAACTCAAGAACACTAAGAACCCTAATTTTGAATTTTCATAAAATCAAACCTTAATTACTATATGTTAGTGAACTCTATTTTTGAAGTATAATATATTAAATTGACCAGAAAAACATGCTCTACAATATGGAATCATCAAAAAACTCAGATAATCATGTCTACAAAAATTCATATTTTAATCACTAAATAATTTGAATTAAAATAATTAAATAAGATAATCACCTTGATTTCTGCACAAAAATGGTTAATTGATTCAGAAAAAACTTTTCGAAAGCTTCGATTTGATATATTGTACGCTTGAATCTGAGTTCGATAACACCTTCGTTTATGCGTTTTATTATCAAGATTGCGGTGTTTTTAGGGTTTTTCTCTATATTTTATCGGTTTCTACTGATTGATTATGAATATACAAATAAAATAAAATAATAAAAGGGCTATTTATATTTATGGAGTATTGGTTCTTGTTGGATCATATTGGATCGATAAATTAGTTACTTAGCCGCTAAGTAACTGCAAATTGTTAGGTCACACAATAGTGTAGAAGGGGGTTGAATACAGTGTAGAATACAATCAAATCGATTTCGAACACAAGTAACAGTAAACAAATATATTCGATATAATAAACTCTGTTACAATGGAACTGTTCTCTCTCAGTGATGAACAAATATCACGAGAGCTTCTAGGTTACAATGTATGATCTTCTCGATAATGATAACACATATAGTGTAAACCTATGTTTGTGTTTATATAGTACACAGTTACAAGATAACTTTTAATTGATATAAAATATAATTATGTCTCCTAAAATATATCAATCAGATATTTTATGCAATTCTTTTAGTCCTCTAACTCTTTCCATGCATATCTTCTTTTGTATTAGTCTCGATCTTCTTTCCTGTAAATCAGCTTCCTTCCTTAACTGTAAGTCCTCTCGTACTTAAGTTCTGATATCTATCTTCTGATATTTATCATATGATAATCTAAGTTCTGATATCCTTAAGTTCTGACTTACAGTAAGTACCGATTCCAGCAAGTACTGATATTTCCTGTTTGGTAAGATCTGAAAACTAAACATGAACATATTAGACATGACATCTCAAATATATCTAATAATCTCCCCCAACTTGTAAATTATGCAAAATATACAAGTTAATAGATTTGATGATGTCAAAAACATTTAAGTTCAAATGCAATGAGAGTTTAATAAGACTATTAACTACAACTTACAGTCCTTGTAGCGTTACCAACTTCACTGGATCAATCTGAATCCATAATGATTCTTAACAAAATCTCTTACCAGCTTGTCTTCAGCTTTCTTCGGAACTTCAACTAACTGTGCTTTGACCTGCATCAGTTCTTCATATTTACTATCACCAATTTGATAAATGGTTGTTCTGAGAGCTTGAATTGATGTTCTTTCAAGTCCATCACCAAGTCTGATAACTCTAGGATGTGAAGAGTTTTCATTATAACATAAGCATTTTCCTTTCAGAATAACTTCCACCTTAGCAGAATTCTTCAGCATAGGAATTTCTCTTCCATCACCTTCAGTAATCATTGGTATATACTGAGAAGTCTTTGTACCAGAGATTCTAAATAGATCTCTTATAGCCTTCAAAATGTATTCTGACCATCTTCTTTTAACATCAGATTTTACTTCCAAAAGATAGTGAATATGTTGAAGTTCTCTGACAGACTTCTTTAGCACATCAGTATCAGCTAGTCTATAAGTTAATCCATCATAGAGAAATAAAATCAATTTCTCCTTTAGATTATCCTTATCATGAGCACCTATCATAATTTGAGCAGACAACACTCTGTCAAGGTGCTTTTGTTTGATTTGTTCATATGGTTTGTCTGTCAACATGAAAGGATCTCTTAGAGTAACTTCTACTCCTGTTTGTATCTTCTCTTCATCAGAACCTAATCCAATTCTATCTCTAGATTGCTTGGATCTCAACCCAAATATTGCGAGTTAATTCATCATAAGATTGGATTTTGGTTCAACTGGAGTAGCTTTCTTCCATAACAGCTTCTTCTTATCAGCAATTGTCATCTTTTCCAAATCAACTTGATCAGAATTTATTGTTTCTTCTGTAACTTGTTGTTCTTCATTCTGAACAACTTGAGCAGTGTCAGAGGTTGTTTTAGATTCTTCAATTATTCTTCTTCTCTTCAGAATTTGAACAGTTTCATCTTCTATCAAATCATCATCATGCATTGTAGTTTGATAGACTGGAACGGAAGAACTTATCCTTTTCTCAATCTTTAAAGGTTCATCAACCTTTTCTTTTCCTTTTGACTTAGAATCAATTTCAGTTTGTGATCTAGTCTTGGACTTTGAAGTCTCAGAATTTGACTTTTCCCTGATCACAATGCCTTTTTCCTTAGGCCTTGGAGGTTTCTTTGTATTAGAAGCTTTGGACTTAAGATTTTTCTTCTCAGCTGCAAATCTAGCTTCTTCATCCTTGAGAGTTTCCAAATCCATGCCTGGATTTTGTTTCAGAAATAATCTTCTAGCTATCTCCTCATCAAGTGTCTGGATTTTAGGATTTTTGTAATAAACAGTAGTCTGCTTCCCTTTTAGCTTCAGAGTTTGTAAAAACTTCTGAGAGTCTTTAGATCCTAACTGAATCAGAATATCAGAACTTGACATCAGATTTGTAAATCAGAACTTGACATCAGACTTTTAGCATTCACATAATCAGAACTTGACTTGCTCTGTGTAGAAGATTTTCCTTGAAATTTTCCTTGACCTCTGTTCTTATCAGAGTTTCAACGATCATCACATTTATCATCCTTTTTCTTCAGTATTTGAGTAGGTGAGCATTTGGACTTAACTACCTTCTCCCCCTTTTTGGCATCATTAGGAAGTAAGAGACAAAGAAGAAGTTCAACTGAAGATTGGATTTCATCCAATTGAGCTTTCTGAGAAACTTGGTTAGCCAAGACCTCAGCAATTTGGGCCTGTTGCTTCTCTTGAATCTTCTCAATGGCTTCAATTTTCTCAAGAGTAGGTCTGATATATCTGTTCTTGTCAAGCTTGATCTATAGATCTAGCTTATCAGCATGTTCCTTTAGTGTATCAACCTTTTCATGAGTAGAAGAATGTAGACCTTGAAGATGTTTGGTAGAAAGAGCAGTGATCTTGAGTTGGGTCTTTAAATCAGCATTTGTGAGCAAGTCATCAGCTTTAGCAATATGCTCTGTCAAAACGTTAGAACTTGGAGTGAAATTACTGTCATTCCACTTCTTGGTCCACTCCACACCTCTGTGAGTATCCTCCCAAGGAATAGGTGCTTCCTTTTCAACAAATTTCTTCACCAATTCTTCCTTGCCTAGTATGGGAACTGCAGTCTCAACAAAAATATTGTCTTCAGAACTTGAGGAAGACTCATTATGTTATGACAGCACAACAGTGTGTGAAGCAACTAGAGATTCAAGAACAACTTTATTCAAATTTTGAACATCAGAATTTATCTCCAGAGTTGGTGTGGTTGGTGTAGATGGTATCTAAACATTTAAAATTGGAAAATGAGTTGGAGATTGCTTGTAATAACCCCAATTTTTGGAATTTTTGAAACCTTTATGAATAGTGATTTTGCTGATTATGCTGAATACGAAAACTTTTCATGCCACACCTTGTAGGGATTCTTTTATTGATATTCTGAGATCTTATTAGTACTCTATATGGTATATAAGTGTATGTAAAGATCGTCAGAATCCGAATTCGAACACTTTGATTTTTTCCGAAAATCCACCAGATACAGAAAGAATTGAGTATACGGTAACATGATTTAAATGATTTTAATTCAAGGATTATAAGAGAGGATCATAAAAGGAATATAAAATATTGAGAAAGGTTGAGGGGAACCCAAGTAATAAGATCCCGGGTATGATCCCTCAAACGATAAACGCGAACGAAAGTTAAGCGAACTGTATAACAGATAAACGGTCATTAGCCAAGTAATTAAGGGTTAATCAAAGAGGTTAGTGGATGATGATGTCATCACACCAACAAGAAGAAGACAAGTGTAACAAGATGACCTAAGCATGGTGACATAAGCATGACAAGTGGAAAGGATGGTTGGTTGATTGTGAGCCATGCATTTTTCACCATGGTAAAAATCAATTAACAACAAAAGGGTATCAAGCCAAGGAAAATCATAACATAAATTAGAAGTTGACTTTTGCTTTCCAAGAACAAAAGCTCTCGGTCAAAACCAGAGCAGCAACTTTAAACTACCATATCTCCTTCAGTACTCACTCAAATAGTATGTTCTATAGCTCTTTGGAAAGGTATTGAGATGGCCTACAATTCTTGTTCACAATTCTCGTCCAAATAAGAAAGGTAAGACCCTCGTTTTGACAGTTCTTTCAATCTGACTTTTAGAAACTTCAAAACCTAACTTTGTGTTCTTGATTTCTTTGGAAAGATCAAGCTTGTAGGAGGCTCTCTAAGCCTTCCTAGCTACTCTAATCACTCCAAGGAAGGTATAACACCTCCAAACCCTAACTTTACTTTGAGTATTATGATGGTTTTGATTGTTATAGTAAATGAGAAGCATGATGCTTGTGTGTTTAGAGTTTGGATTGGATTTGTAGTGATTTGGATGTTGAAATCTTGTTTATAGTTAATGAAACTTAAGTATAGCTAGTAGTTTATGTGTGGGGTTGTATAAATTGGAAAATCTTGAGGTTTGGGGACTGATGTAGTAAGGTTTGGATGAGGGTTAGTAGTATTATTGGTTGTGAGTTGAATGGTGGTTGTTTGGAGTGGTTTAAAACTTGGTAATCGTGTAAACATAGCCGTCGTAATGCCCAATTTCATACAACTGCTTGTTCTTAGTGTTCGGGAGAGAGAGCTAACTATTGAATCTGTGACTTTGCCATGTTTAGTTAGATTATGTCGTAAGCTTCGTTATATTATGTGGTTCGCTTGGATCCGATGTACGGGTTAGGAGAAATGACCGTTTTAAGTAACGGCGTTTCGCAAACAAACCATTACCCCTCGCCTTAATTTGAAACCTTGGTTAAGGCCCTTAAATGACTAATTGGAGTATAAAACAATTATGTATAGTGTTTTAGGCAGTTGGTAGGGTATTCGCGAAAGCGTCCCCTTAAAATTCGTAACGGTTAATTTATTAAAAATGGTGGAGCCGAGGATACTCGAACGACTTATGTGATTTGTTAAGCGTAGAAATGATTATAAGCGAACGTTAGGGTTCAATTGGTTAAGGTCTAGTTTCTTAAGAGACCGGATTTTAATTACGACTTATGTTGTTGTTCATAGGTTATCGGACCCACTCTAAGCTTAAGTCTATCCGGGAACACTCAGGCAAGTTTTCTACCCATTATACTGTTGTTGTGATGTATATATGTATATGCATTATCTTGTGATAAGTGCATGATTGTTATTAGCAAATTTTGTGATATATTGGAGCATGCTGATATGGTATATATGCATTTCTGTTTCGTAATCTTGATATCTAATTGTTGATTCAAATGCTTATAAGTTGCATAATATCTATGCTAAAGATAAGCAGTAGTTGCGTATACCCTTAGTGTAGGGGACCCAAAGGTGAACATTTTTTTAAACCGGGAGTCGATGTTCCCGAGTATAATATATATATATATATATATTTATTTATATATATATATGAATAGTTTTCAAAACCATTAATCGAATAAGGTTTATTCGATAACTTTATTTTAATTAATGAATATTAGTTTGAATATTCATTCGAGGACTTATGACTCCCTTTATTTTATTTAATGAATATTATTTTGAATATTCATTCGAGGAATTATGACTCTGCTTATTTTATTAAATAATATTCTTTATTTTATTAAAGAATAATGTTGCGATAATCAAACTTATTTTCGATTATTCAAATAAAGATCGTACTTTCGTATAAGTATATCTTTGGTTATTTATTATTCATTTCAAGTATGAGTTTTAAAACTTCTACTTCAATTATTTTTTATAAAGATTATCCTTATAGGAATATTATTTAAATAATAATATTCAGATATTTTCTAATATATCGGGACTGATTTATTTCATTAAATCAACATTACTCCAAACATTCTAAAAAAATGTTTCGAGTCTTCTAAATGATTTTAAAAGTTAGAGCGGATCCCAATACTCATTTTTATATTTAAGATCTTCCTATCAAAGGGGATTTAAATACTCGCTCAAAACCTGAGGGATCCGGCTCTGTGGTGTATTTTATATTCGCAACGAGGTTGCTGTTTTGATAAATGAATTGATTACTTACCCAATGTTCGGGAAGTAAGTCCATCTATTGAGTCGGCATAAGTAACATCGGCTTAGTGGGCGTCCATGAAAGTGTAAGTGGCTCAGTGGGAGTCCATCAAATGCGTAAGTGGCTGAGTGGCATTCCAGCATAAGGTCCTATTGCGGCCAGGGTGATGACCAGTGGGGAATTCGTCCATCTACTAGTAGAAAAAGTTACTTATTGGTATCTTTGCCTGATCAGCAAGATATCAGGTTTATGCCAAGGTTTTCTCCTTTCCAAATTCATTGGATATTGCAACTCTGTTTATAATTTTCATAACAGAGGTTTTCAAGGAGTATATGAAATGTATATATATATAGGTGTATATATACATATCGGGACTTAATGAAGTATTTCGTAACTTCATTATTTATAATGATATTCAAAGATTGAGTCTATCCAAGTCTTTTCTTGTAGTTTCGTCTATGTGATGAACTTTTGAAACTGATTATACCTTGAACGGTGGTAGTTCAAGTAGTATTCGGAAAAGATATAAGTATATTGGAGTATCTTGTAACTTCATCTTTTCAACTTATATATGGTTAATGATTATCTTATGCATGACAAAGATTTTCACAAAAACGTTGAGACAAGGTTAGATATATGAGATCACCTTGCAACGATATTTTTATACAGTTATAAACTGGAACTCTGTGTTTATTATGCGTGGAAGAGGACTTCCAAGATTTTGAAAAGTATATGTACGTATATACTGAATATTTTGCGACTTGGTCGCATTAAGATATCAAACTTGGTTCATTTCTTTTGACCAAGACTTTCATGAGTACTATGAGAATGCTCATATATTGTTAATTATTATACATATTATTTTGGTGGGCTTGTTGCTCACCCTTGCTTTCTTCTTTCATCACACAACAACAGATAGACAAGATGAACTGGATCAAGCTCCCAATTCACGAGCGGATAGGAAACGTTCCGCAGTTTCCTGTAGGCGTTGATGCCGCCGTAGCTGAGATAGGAACTACCTATACTAGGATTTCAACTATAGATGAACCAGACTTATGTATATTATGAATTGTAGTAATGGCAAAGAATATGTAAATTATTCAGAAACCCTTTTGAGGTGAAATGGTTTATAATTGTGGAATAAAATGACTTGTGTTATTTTTGGTTTTCATCTTTGAGACTATAACTTGTGGTGCGTGTGTGTATATTATGGGGTCACAGTACGCAGCAGTTGGTTGATTGTTAAGGTTAAGTATTATTAAGGGAAATGGAACTCGTGATAACCCGAATCCCCGACCCCGGATTTGGGGGTGTTATATTGTTGAGCTTCTTTAGATGGAGCTTCCAGATAAAGAACATTTGGTATATTCAAATTATGAATATCTATTTCAGAAGTTGTAGTTTGTTCTTCAGCATCATCTGTAGCTTTAATAGGAGAGACAGGAGGTGTTGACACAGTATTCTGAGCTTGAGTAGGGAATGAGTAGGGAACTCGTGACAACCCGAATCCCCGACCCCGGAAAGGGGGTGTTACAGAAATGGTATCAAAGCTAAGCGTTATAAACCTCAGAGATGATGTGACATTAAAATAATTTCAATAAGATAATAACTCTTGCCAAGTTCATAGTCGGACTACCTAACGTAGTACTGACAGGTAAAACCCTTATGAGAACCCTTATAAATATCGTGATAGAAGCGTAGTTCGTTATCGTATATGGTAGCGGGACTCCGAACCCTGAGGTTGAGGAGCAACAGTGCGATGATGTTTTATTACTTATTGGAGATCAGATTGTGGATCCGATAGAGCGTCCTAACGCAGGACCGGATGATGTTCATATTGAGGATGTAGCGGTTGAGGATGTTGTCCTAGAAGGGATTGTTGCTGAGGAGGATCCCGTGGGGGATCCTGAAAAGAATGAATAAAGGACCACTGAGGAATTGATAACCATGGTTAGGGAAACTACCAGAGGTAGGATTGGTCGGTCACTACCGGAGGTTCGTTCAAGTTCGTAAAGATAGTAGCCCCTTTAACACAGCTTACTCATAAGACTGAGAAGTTCGAATGGACAGAGAAATGCGAGAACAACTTTCAAGAACTGAAGCAAAGGTTGGTGACGGCTCCAATGTTGGCGTTACCGGATGGAAAAGGAGATTTTGTGATTTGTAGTGACGCTTCGCATAAGGAATTAGGGTGCTTCTTATACAGCACAACAAGGTAATCGCGTACGCGTAAAGACAATTAAGGGAATGTAAAATTCGATATCCCCACCCATGAGCTTGGGCTCGTGGAAATAGTTTTGCCCTAAAGATTGGAGGCACTACTTGTATGGAGAGAAGTGCGAGATTTACACAAGCCATAAGTGCTCTAGTGCATTTTCACGCAGAAAGAGCTCAACATGTGCCCGAGGAGGTGGTTAGAGCTAATCATGGATTACGATTATGAGATTCTTTCTCATCCAGGGAAAGCCAAAATGGTGGCTAATGCCCTTAGTATAAAGGAGAGACTCAAGATGAAAATGTCTTTGGGAGAGTTGATAAGAGATTTTGAGAAAATGGAAATAGAAGTGAAGGTAATCGGAGCCGGTACCGAAATGTTGTTTGAGATTGCAATACAGCCCGAATTATCGAAAAAGATCATATTGTGCCAGGAAAAAATGATGAATGAAGGCAGAGAGTCAATGACTGGAGAAGAGATTAATACCAAGAAAGATGATAAGGAAATAACGAGTTATTCCTATAGAATTTGGGTTCCAAACGTTTAAGAGCTTAAGGACTGGATCTTAGATGAAATTCATAGCTCGAGGAATAAGATTTAGGGCAAACCCCGAATGTGATAGTCGGGGAGGTTGCCATTAAGAAAGAAGGAGCCCATAACATAATGAAGTGGAAATTAAGGATTTTAACGTATAAGATAACCCCAAATATGGGAGAAGGATGAAACATTTCATATTAAGGAAACAGAAAGTCGAGTAAGGAAAGGAGACCCGAGAAGGTACTCCTATACGGCAATTCATGGACCTGTCTAAAAAGAACTTAGACTAGTATCCCCAACCACCACCCTGAGGAGACAGTGCGGTGGGAAATTCTTTCAGGACCTTTAAGTCGCTAAGCTCTCAGAATTCCAAGGAACAAGCGAACCCAGTAGAGGCGAGAGCCTGGCTAAAGGAAATATAGGAATCATTTGAGATTCTAAATGATGGACGAATCATAAAAGACTGTTTTTGTCACTTACCCTCCTAAGAGAGAGGCCACCCGCTGGTGAAAAGCCAAGAAAGGCACGGAGCCAGAGGTTATAATAAACTGATTAAAGTTCAGTCAATTATTTTCGGGAAAGTACTTCCCAAGGTTATGAAGGTATTGTAAAAGCTTTAGAGACAGAACAAAAGCGGCCGAGTATGATGAATTATGAATCTAAGTTGTAAAAGTTGTCAAGATTCGTTCTGAGGACATGAATCCAGAATGACGGGATGTTTGAAATCAATGCTTATGTTGTGATGGTTCATGTAATGGTTGTAATGGAAATGAAAATAAAAGACTGAAAAGGGAAGGAGTATAAAGGGATATAAAGGCAATAGAGTTTGAGGAATGATAAGGGAGTTGGGTATGAGGAAACCCTAAAGACTCGTAGCAATAGAAATAGAAAAGTATGTAATCGTCAAGATGAGGGTGATTCACCATGAGTTAAAATTGATGGTTGAAGGCATAAGAGATACATATATTTTATCCCCTGTAAGTTGGGAGGATTCGAGGAAACCTTGAGATAGTTCGAAGGATAAATAATGAGACGCGGATAGACTGAGGAGATAAGGAAGTAAGAAATTAGGAAAATTGGATGAAGGAAGTGACCTTAAAGAATGTGAAGTGTAAGACCGGTGGCTTGATACCTAGAAATGGAGACGCCATGTATGAAAGATATCCCTACATTGAGATGACTGTTGAGATAAACAACAAAAGTAAATAAGGAATTATTAAGAAGAAGTTCATGTTGAACATGACCAATATCTACCAGAACATCCCTGTTGTCATTACCAAATTAGGCAAGCAAAGCGAAGAAAAAAAACCATTGTTATCTTTTGGAGGCCATATGGATTGACCTCAGTTTGAATAAGGATGCTATTGTGAAATTGGTATAGACTATCGAGGTGGGAATGATTGAATAAGATAATCTATCAAGGATATATGACTTGATTTATCCATGGAAGGATGCAAGTACCTTTTTAAAGGTGGAATTAAGGATATAACTTCGATAACTTAAGATGAACCCTAGGGGAATGCATAAAGGTTGGCATTTCGTCCTTAATAGGGACAGTATGAGTTTTGACAGTATGAATTGGAAAGGATTAAGGTAACAACAACCTTTAAGGATCAGTGGGGAAATTTTTTAGAAATATATAGACAATGGTTCTAGTATTAGTAAATGGTATCTTGATATGCCATGTACCTAGGGAGTAAATGATGAAGGATTTAAGGATAACCTTAGAGGTTTTACAAGGAGAAAGGTAATAATCAAAGTTCTCAAGAATAGAAATTTTGATGAAGGAAATATGACGTAATTATAATAATGCCAGGGGGTACGTGTTAAACCATAAGAAGTATAGATCGACCCAATGAAGGTCGAGATTGGTGAAAACGAGAAGGACCCAAGATAAGAGACGTCCTAAGTATGATCGAGAGTCAGTCGTGACAATGTTCACATCTAAAGACTAAGGCAATGACTTATGGAAAAATGGTGATTATTTTTTCTCACCGGGATTTAAGAAAAGCATTTTCACACAAGCAGTGATTGGAAATGAGGTAGAAAATTTAGATGAAGATCATTTAAACTGACATTGATTGTAAGGGAATTTTACTATCAGGAAAGGCCAAAGAGGTGGCCGACACTCTAAGTGTAAGAGAGGAATTATAGGCGCTCGTGCCAGAGGAATACAGTGATGATGGTTGAAGCCGTGAAGGCTGTATTATGGTTTGGAAGATTGACATTCCTTCTGATGACTATGCAATACCCAACCGTAATAGTAGTTTGGTAAAGGTTTAATTCGTGTAATCGCCATGAGCGGGCTATCTATCTTATATGGTCATATCTTGAGATAAGCCATGACCATGTTACGAAAGGACTAAATGAACCTTTGAGCTTCATGTCTCCTAATAAAGACATATGGTTAATAATGGTATTAACCTGCTATCTTTGCTTTTATTGAAACTATTCTACAATTTTACCTGCTTCATGTCATATGTACGCCAAGTTTAGGAGTGTTCTTCATGAATCATGGAATGGTGATTATGTTGCCTCCCTAGAAGAATTCGATACGACATGTATTGACTCCATATGGTTAGCTATTAAGATTTTATATAAAACGAATGACTACTGTAGGTCCGTGGTGAACTATAGTAATGCATCAACGATTCTTTGAATAATGAGCCGATTACAACCGCGAGAGTTGTATGGTAATGGATGTTGAGATTGAGTACCACTAATCGGGTCGTGGTGATATATAAGTTATCATTTATAGACTAATTAAGTCGATTATCTACCTATTGAATATTTATTTCTTCTTATCAATAGAGAGTCGTATTACTATACGAGGAAGGTTGCGGTGCAAGCATAAAATTCAAGTAACGAGGAGGTCTAGAATGAAATCCCAGATTTGATTTTCGCTGTCGAGGGAGTTTTAACGGTGATTGTTTATAAGCTCGAGCAAGAGCATGGGTCCATAGAACGATGGACGGAATAGTAAATATTCATGTATGTGAATTGCGATGCTATAATACTTGATGTTGAGATATATACATATATATGTTTTGTTCTTTTATGACAAACCTCTATAGTTCAGAGGTAGATTCCAAGCCAGATCTTTTGTGGCGGTATTTTTTTATACAATTCTCTTCAATTCGTTCTTTTCTTTTCATTCCGTGTAAGCTGAGAAGAACAACCCTTCCAGAAGGGGAGGTATTGCCGAATGACTATCTGTCTGTGTGATAGAAGCCTAGTAGGATACCACATGTTGTTTAATTGCTTGTCTAGTACTAAAGGCTGACCACCTCCTGTACTAACTATGCAATAGAGCAAGTGTTCATGATCATAGTGATCTCTCAATAAATTCTTTTACTTCTATACGAAGGACCGAGCTTTCAAAGATGGAGGCAGCTAGAGATGAAGTGGTACCAAGTATGGTGGTATTCCGATTCTAACGCGTTCGTGATACTAAGGTTGACGTGGTTATTAAAAGGTTATAAAACGCTAACGAGCAAAAGTATAACCAGTATAATATTAGGAACGAAAGATAGTAGTGATTACGAACTGGAAAAGAATGGGTATTGAGAAGCAAAAGCTATAATGCTAGAAGCTATGATGAGATTTTGTGCAATAGACTTGAAAGAATTTGGAATGGTCACTTAGCACGGATTGAGTTTTCTTACGATAATAGATGGTATGTCAGTATCAAGATATCACCTTATGAGATCCTTGAGGGAAGACAATGTCGATCTCCCTTATGTTAGGATGAAGTTGTAGAGCACAAGATGCTTGGACCCGAAGTGGTCCAATGGACCAAAGACATAGTGGATCTAATCAGAAGACGGATGACAACAACCCCAGGATGGATAAAAGAGGTATGCTGATTTGACTCGAAAGGATAAAGAGTATAAAATAGGGGACCTAGTAATGTTAAAGGTATCCCTTGGAAAGGATGGATGAGGTTCGGAAAGAAAGGAAAGCTAAGCCCACGAATTGTTGGACCCTTGGAGATATTAAGACGTATTGGGAAGTTAGCATATAAGCTAGCCCCACCCCCGAACCTGTAGCAAGTTCTTAACGTGTTCCACGTATCGATGTTAAGGAAGTGT
Source organism: Apium graveolens (assembly GCF_009905375.1). Classification (NCBI taxonomy): domain Eukaryota; kingdom Viridiplantae; phylum Streptophyta; class Magnoliopsida; order Apiales; family Apiaceae; genus Apium; species Apium graveolens. The sequence goes on from NC_133657.1 coordinate 84,155,632, forward strand.
AATCCGGATGCCAGACAAATAGGGGCATATAAGCGCATAGACATGCAACCAGACGTAACCTATATGGAGCAACCGGGAAAGGTTATAGATTGAAAAAGAACAAGTGCTTAGGAGAAGGGTTATCAAACTAGTCAGAGTTTGATGATAGAACCACAATGTGGGAAAATTTACTGGATAGTTAGAAAGTGCAATGCTAAGAGAGTATCCCTATTCTTTTCTATCTGATTCCGGGACGGAATCCTTTTAAGGAGGGGAGACTGTAATAACCCCAGTTTTTGGAATTTTTGAAACCCTTATGAATAGTGATTTTGCTGATTATGCTGAATAAGAAAACTTTTCATGCCACACCTTGTAGGGATTCTTTTATTGATATTCTGAGATCTTATTAGTACTCTATATGGTATATAAGTGTATGTAAAGATCGTCAGAATCCAAATTTGAACACTTTGATTTTTCCCGAAAATCCACCAGATACAGAAAGAATTGAGTATAAGGTAACATGATTAAAAGGAATTTAATTCAAGGATTATAAGAGAGAATCATAAAAGGAATATAAAATATTGAGAAAGGTTTAGGGGAACCCAAGTAATAAGATCCCGGGTATGATCCCTCAAACGATAAACGCGAATGAAAGTTAAGCGAACCGTATAACAAATAAGCGATCATTAGCCAAGTAATTAAGGGTTAATCAAAGAGGTTAGTGGATGATGATGTCATCACACCAACAAGAAGAAGACAAGTGTAATAAGATGACCTAAGCATGGTGACATAAGCATGACAAGTGGAAAGGATGGTTGGTTGATTGTGAGCCATGCATTTTTCACCATGGTAAAAATCAATTAACAACAAAAGAGTATCAACCAAGCCAAGGAAAATCATAACACAAATTAGAAGTTGACTTTTGCTTTCCAAGAACAAAAGCTCTCAGCCAAAACCAGAGCAGCAACTTTAAACTACCATATCTCCTTCAATACTCACTCAAATAGTATATTCTATAGCTCTTTGGAAAGGTATTGAGATGACCTACAACTCTTGTTCACAAGTCTCGTCCAAATAAGCATGGTAAGACCCTCGTTTTGACAGTTCTTTCAATCTGACTTTTAGAAACTTCAAAACCTAACTTTGTGTTCTTGATTTCTTTGGAAAGATCAAGCTTGTAGGAGGCTCCCTAAGACTTCCTAGCTATTCTAATCACACCAAGGAAGGTATAACACCTCCAAAACCTAACTTTACTTTGAGTATTACGATGGTTTTGATTGTTATAGTAAATGAGAAGCATGATGCTTGTGTGTTTAGAGTTTGGATTGGATTTGTAGTGATTTGGATGTTGAAATCTTGTTTATAGTTAATGAAACTTAAGTATAGCTAGTAGTTCATGTGTGGGATTGTATAAATTGGAAAATCTTGAGGTTTGGGGACTGATGTAGTAAGGTTTGGATGAGGGTTGGTTGTATTGTTGGTTGTGAATTGAATGGTGGTTGTTTGGAGTGGTTTAAAACTTGGTAATCGTGTAAACATAGCCATCGTAATGCCCAATTTCATACAACTGCTTGTTCTTAGTGTTCGGGAGAGAGAGCTAACTATTGAATCTGTGACTTTGCCATGTTTAGTTAGATTATGTCGTAAGCTTCGTTTTGATATGTGGTTCGCTTGGATCCGATGTACGGTTTAGGAGAAACGACCGTTTTAAGTAACGGCATTTCGCGAACGAACCATTACCCCTCGCCTTACTTTGAAACCTTGGTTAAGGCACTTAAATGACTAATTGGAGTATTAAACAATTATGTAAAGTGGGTTAGGCAGTTGGTAGGGTATTCGCGAAAGCGTCGCCTTAAAATTCATAACGGTTAATTTATTAAAAATGGTGGAGCCGAGGATACTCGAACGACTTATGTGATTTGTTAAGCGTAAAAATGATTATAAGCAAACGTTAGGGTTCAATTGGTTAAGGTCTAGTTTCTTAAGCGACCGGGGTTTAATTACGACTTATGTTGTTGTTCATAGGTTATCGGACCCACTCTAAGCTTAAGTCTATCTGGGAACACTCAGGCAAGTTTTCTACCCATTATACTGTTGTTGTGATGTATATATGTATATGCATTATCTTGTGATAAGTGCATGATTGTTATTAGCAAATTTTGTGATATATTGGAGCATGCTGATATGGTATATATGCATGTCTGTTTCGTAATCTTGATATCTAATTGTTGATTCAAATGCTTATAAGTTGCATAATATCTATGCTAAAGATAAGCAGTAGTTGCGTATACCCTTAGTGTAGGGGACCCAAAGGTGAACATTTTTCTAAACCGGGAGTCGATGTTCCCGAGTATAATATATATATATATATTTATTTTTTATATATATATATATGAATAGTTTTGAAAACCATTAATCGAATAAGGTTTATTCGATAACTTTATTTTAATTAATGAATATTAGTTTGAATATTCATTCGATGACTTATGACTCCCTTTATTTTATTTAATGAATATTATTTTGAATATTCATTCGAGGAATTATGACTCTGCTTATTTTATTAAATAATATTCTTTATTTTATTAAAGAATAATGTTTCGATAATCAAACTTATTTTCGATTATTCAAATAAAGATCGTACTTTCGTATAAGTATATCTTTGGTTATTTATTATTCATTTCAAGTATGAGTTTTAAAACTTCTACTTCAATTATTTTTTATAAAGATTATCCTTATGGGAATATTATTTAAATAATAATATTCAGATATTTTCTAATATATCGGGATTGATTTATTTCATTAAATCAGCATTACTCCAAACATTCTAAAAAAATGTTTTCGAGTCTTCTAAATGATTTGAAAAAGTTAGAGCGGATCCCAATACTCATTTTTATATCTAAGATCTTCCTTTCAAAGGGGATTTCAATACTCGCTCAAAACCTGAGGGATCCGGCTCTGTGGTGTATTTTATATTCGCAATGAGGTTGCTGTTTTGATAAATTAATTGATTACTTACCCAACGTTCGGGAAGTAAGTCCATCTATTGAGTCGGCATAAGCAACATGAGCTCAGTGGGCGTCCATGAAAGTGTAAGTGGCTCAGTGGGAGTCCATCAAATGCGTAAGTGGCTGAGTGGCAGTCCAGCATAAGGTCCTATTACGACCAGGGTGATGACCAGTGGGGAATTCGTCCATCTACTAGTAGAAAAAGTTACTTATTGGTATCTTTGCCTGATCAGCAAGATATCAGGTTTATGCCAAGGTTTTCTCCTTTCCAAATTCATTGGATATTGCAACTCTGTTTATAATTTTCATAACAGAGGTTTTCAAGGAGTGTATGAAATGTATATATATAGGTGTATATATATATATATCGGGACTTAATGAAGTATTTCGTAACTTCATTATTTATAATGATATTCAAAGATTGAGTCTATCCAAGTCTTTTCTTGTAGTCTCATCTATGTGATGAGCTTTTGAAACTGATTATACCTTGAACAGTTGTAATAACCCCAATTTTTGAGAAATTTTGAAACCCTTATGAATAGTGTTTTTGCTGAACGAGAAAACTTTTCATGCCACGCTATGTAGGGGTTCTGTTATTGATCTTATGGGATATTATTAGTACTCTATGTGGTATATAAGTGTATGTAAAGATCGTCAGAATCCAATTCCGAACACTTTGATTTTTCCCGGAAATCCACAAGATACGGAGAAAATTGAGTATAAGGTAACAGGATAAAAAGGATTGAAATTAAAGGATTATAGGAGAGGATCATAAAAGGAATATAATATATTGAGAAAGGTTAAGGGAACCTAAGTAATAAGATCCCGGGTATGATCCCTCAAACGATAAACGAGAACGAAAGATAAGCGAACCGTAAAACAAATAAGTGACCAAGAGACAAGCTTGTACGAGAAGCCAGGGATTGTGACATCATCAAACCACAAGGTGTGGACAAGTGGGAGCATAATGACATGTGCAAGGTGACACAAGCATGACATAGAAGGGAAGGAAGTGTGGTTGAATTATAACCACACAAAATCAAGGTTAATTAAGTCATTAACCAAAAACAACACAAAAATCAACCAACCAAGCAAATCATTTCATTTTCATCAAACAAAACACAAAAATATCTTCTTCCCAAGCTAGCTCTCGGCCCATTTCTTAAAATTTGAAGATCCAAGCTCCACCACTTACTATTTAGCAAGGTAATTATCTAAGCTTCCCCATGGATAGTTACATACTTCCTATAAGTTTAAGCTTCTAATTCCAAGCCAATCTTTTTCTATAAATCAAGGAAGAAGATGGTGAATAGTAACCTTCAAGAAATAACTTTAGTTTTCTTGAATTTTTATGAAAGATTAAGGTTATACAAGCAAGGATCAAGGTTCTTTTAGGCATTCAAAGCTCTTGGGTTGTGTTAGGAAGCTTCAAGGAGGTATAAACAACTTTCACCTTTAACTTATAGTTTGAACTTTGAGTTTTGATGAGTTTATGGATGGATTAATGTATATATAGAAATATCCATGTATGTATAGCAAGATCCATGTATGATAGATGGTTTGGTTGGATTTGTGGTGATTTTGGATATGAATCTTGGTTAATGGTTAATGAATCTTAAGTTATGGTTAGTAGATCATGTTTGTGGTTGAATAAGTTGGAAAACCTTGATATTATGGACTGACTTTGCCTTGATATAAGTTGTGTTTGAGGTATTGATGATGGTTGGGTGGTTTGTAGTGAATTGGTAAAGAATTGGAGTGGTATAAATATTGGTAATCGCGTAAACATAGCCGTCGTAACGTCCGATTTTCTTTGGACTGTTTTTGTGCATAGCATTAGGACCCGAGAACCCCCTGCTAAATTGTGACCACTGCCATGTTTAGATAGCTCATGTTACGAGCTTCGTTTTGATATGTAGTTCGTTCGATTCCGATTAACGGTTTAGGAGAAACGACCGTTTCAAGTAACGGCGTTTCGCGAACGAAACTTTTTCCCTCGCCTTACTTTGAAATGTAGGTTAAAGACCAAAAAGGGTTAATTAATGTATGAAACATTTATGGTAAGTGTGTTAGGCAGTTGGTAAGACATTCGCGAAGGAATCTCTTTAAAACTCGTAAAGGTTAAATTATTAAAAATGGTGGAGCCGAGGGTACCCGAGTGACTTAAGCGAATCAGTAAGCGCAGAATAAGCGTTAGAGTCTAAGTTAGTTAAAGTATAGATTTACAAGTGACTTTGGTTTAATTCCAACTTACTTGTTGTTTATAGGTTATCAGACTCGTCCCGAGCCATTCGTAACCCCAGTCGCTCAGGCAAGTTTTCTACCAGTTATAACTGTTGTTGTGATGTAAATATATGTATATGCATTATCTTGCGATAGTGCATGATTGTTATTAGCAAATTCTTGCGATATATTGTAGCATGTGATATGGTATATATGCATGCCTGTTTCATATTCTTGAAATTTATATCTGTTGGTTATTTGATAATACCTATGCTAGAGGATAGTTGTATCTTGCATATACCCTTAGTATAGGGACCCAAAGGTGAAAATATTTTCTAAAACCGGGAGTCGAGGATCCCGAGTAATCTTGTATATATGGATATGGATATATATATATATATATTTATATATATATATATGGTTATAGTTTTCCAAACTATTAATCGAATAAGGTTTATTCGATAACTTTAAACTTTATTTTATTATTGAATATTATTTCGAATATTATTCGAGGACTTATGACTCCTTTTATTTATTTAAATGAATATTATTTTGAATATTCATTCGAGGACTTATGACTCCTTTTATTTATTTAAATGAATATTATTTTGAATATTCATTCGAGGACTTATGACTCCTTTTATTTATTTAAATGAATATTATTTTGAATATTCATTCGAGGACTTATGACTCCTTTTATTTATTTAAATGAATATTATTTTGAATATTCATTCGAGGACTTATGACTCCTTTTATTTATTTATCTGAATATTATTTGAATATTCATTCGAGGACTTATGACTCCTTTTATTTATTTAAATGAATATTATTTTGAATATTCATTCGGGGACTTATGACTCCTTTTATTTATTTATTGAATATTATTTGAATATTCATTCGAGGGCTTATGACTCTTTTATATTATTTATTGAATATTATTTGAATATTCATTTGAGGATGTATGACTCCTTTATTTTATTTAATGAATATTATTTATAATATTCATTCGAGGTATTATGACTCAGCTTATTTTATTTATTGAATATTATTTGAATATTCATTTGAGGATCTATGACTCCGATTATTTGCTGTGATATATTCTTTATTTTATTAAAGAATAAGGTGTAAATAATCAAACTTATTTTCGATTATTCAAATAAAGATAATACTTTCATATAAGTATATCTTGGGTTATTTAATACTCGTTTCAAGTATAAATTTAATACTTCTACTTCAATTATTTTTATAAAGATTATTCTTTATGGGAATATTATTTAATTAATAATATTCAGATATTTTCTAATATTCTGGGGACTGATTTACTTCATTAAATCAGTCTTACTCCAAACACTCTTTAAAGTGTTTTCGAGTCTTCAAAATGATTTTTAAAAGTCAGAGCGGATCCCAAAACTCATTTTTATATTTAAGATCTTCCTTTTTAAAGGGGATTTAAATACTCGCTCAAAAACCTGGGGAGTCCGACTCTGTGGTGTATTTTATATTCGCAACGAGGTTGCAGATTTGGTAAATGAATTGATTACTTGCCCAACGTTCGGGAAGTAAGCCCATCTCATTGAGTCGGCATAAGCGACAGGCCGGGGTACGGTCTATTATTGTGTAAGTGGCTCAGTGGGAGTCCATCAAATGCATAAGTGGCTGAGTGGCAGTCCAGCATAGGTCTTAATTATGACCAGGGTGATGACCAGTGGGGAATTCGTCCATCTACTAGTAGAAAAGGTTACTTATTGGTATCTTTGCCTGATCAGCGAGATATCGGGTTTATGCCAAAATTCTTTTCCTTTCCAAAATTCATTGGATGTTTCAAACTCTGTTCATACTTTACATAACAGAGGTTCCAGAAAATGTTTAAGAGATATATATATGTGGATATATATATATCGGGACTAAATAAAGTATCTCGTAACTTTATTTCATTCAATAATATTTCAAAGATTGAATCTATTCAAATCTTGTCTTGTAGTCTCATCTATGTGATGAACTTTTGAAACTGATTATAACTTGAACGGTGGTAGTTCAAGTAGTATTGGGAAAGATATAAGTATATTGGGGTATTTGGTAACCTCATCTTTTAAACTTATATCTAATTATTAATTGTCTTATGAATGACAAAGATTTTCAGAAAAACGTTGAGACAAGGTTAGATATATGAGATCACCTTGCAACGATATTTTTTTTATATATACAGTTATACACTGGGACTTTGTGTATATTATGCATGGAAGAGGACTTCCAATATTTTGAAAAGTATATATGTATATATACTGAATATTTTGCGACTTCATCGCATTAAGATATCAAACTTGGTTCATTTCTTTTGACCAAGACTTTCATGAGTATTATGAGTAGGCTCATATATTGTAAATCATTATACATATTATTTTGGTGGGCTTGCTGCTCACCCTTGCTTTATTTCTTCATCACACAACAACAGTTAGGAAAGATGGCCAGACCCCAGCAGACCCAGCGCAAGCGCGTGGGAAGCGTCCCGCGTCTTCCCGTTGATGTTGTAGCTGCTATAGCTGCAGAGGTAGATCTATTGTAGATCAGACCATCTACTTTTGAGAATCAATTATGTATAATTATAACTTGTGGCAGATAATGGCAATTAACTGTAAATTTATCAAGTAATCATTTTGGGTTGTAATAACTTTTAAATTGTGGATTCAAAGACTTGTACTTATTTAAATTTCATCTCTGAGACTATAACGGGTTGTGGTGTGTGTTAGTGTGGGGTCACAGCATAAGGTTATTTATTATTAATTAAGTGAAGCGATATTGTGGAAAGAAAGACCGTGACGACCCGGATCCCCGACCCCGGATCTGGGGGTGTTACAGAAATGGTATCAGAGCTAAGCGTTATAAACCTCAGAGATGATGGGACGTTAAGATAATAAGTTCACTAAGATAATAAGAACTCTTGCCAAGTTCATAGTCGGGCTACCTAACGTAGTACTGACAGTTAAAACCCTTATGGGAACCCTTATAAATATCATGATAGGAGCGTAGTTCGTTATCGTATATGGTAGCGGGACTCCGAACCCTGAGGTTGAGGAGCAACATCGCGATGATATTTTATTACTAATTGGAGATCGGATTGTGGATCCGATAGAGTGTCCTAATGCAGGACCGGATGATATTGATATTGAGGATGTAGCGGTTGAGGATGTTGTCCTAGAAGGGATAGTTGTTGAGGAGGATCCCATGGAGGATCCTGACAGGATTGGATAAAGGACCACTGATGAATTGATGACCATGGTTTGGTCGACTACCAGAGGTAGGATTGGTCGGTCACTACCGGAGGTTCGTTCAAGTTGTAAAGATAGTAGCCTCTTTAACGCGGCTTACTCGTAAGACTGAGAAGTTTGAATGGACAGAGAAATGCGAGAACAGCTTTCAAGAACTGAAGCAAAGATTGGTGATGGCCCCTATGCTGGCATTGCCGGATGGAAAAGGAGATTTGTGAAGTATAGTGACGCTTCGCACTAGGGCTTAGGGTGCGTGCTTATGCAGCACGGTAAGATAATCGCGTCTGCGTCAAGACAATTAAGGTAATATGAAATTTGATATCCCCGCCCATGAGCTTAGGCTCGTGGCAATAGTTTTACCCTAAAGATTGGAGGCACTACTTGTATGGAGAGAAGTGCGAGAATTACCTAAGCCATAAGTGCTCTAGTACATTCTTACGTAGAAAGAGCTCAACATACGCCAGAGGAGGCGGTTAGAGCTAATCAAGAATTATGATTGGGAGATTCTTTATCATTCGGGGAAAGCCAATATGGTGGCTGATGCCCTTAGTAAAAAGGAGAGACTCAAGATGATAATGCCTTTTGGAGAGTTTATAAGAGATTTTGAGAAAATGGAAATAAAAGTGAAGGTAACCGGAGCCGGTACCGAAAAGCTGTTTGAGATTGCAATACAGCCCGAATTATTGGAAAAGATCATATTGTGCCAGAAAAAGTTATGAATGAAGGCAGAGAGCCAACAATTAGATAAAAGATTAATATCGAGAAAGATGATAAGGGAATAATGAGGTATTCCTATAGAATTTGGGTTCCGAAAGTTCAAGAGTGTAAGGATGAGAACTTAGATGAGAGCCATAGTTGAGGAATAAGATTTAGAGCAAACCCTGAATGCGATAGTCAGGGAGGTCGCCATCAAGATAGAAGGAACCCATGACATAATGGAGTGGAAAATGAGGATTTTAAATTAAAAGATGACCCCGATTATGGGGAGTAGGATGAAACATTTCATAATAAGGAAACAGAAAGTCGAGTAAGGAAAGGAGACCCGAGACGGTACTCCTATACGGCAATTCATAGACCTGTCTAGACAGAACTTAGACTATTATCCCCAACCACCACTCTGAGGAGACAGTGCGGTGGGAAATTCTTTCATGACCTTTAAGTCGCTAAGCTCTCAGAGTTCCAAGGAACAAGCTGACCCAGTCGAGGCAAGAGCCTGGCTAAAGGAAATAGATGAATCATTTGAGATTCTAAATGATTGACGAACCACAAAAGACTGTTTTGTCACTTACCCTCCCAAGAGAGAGACCACCCGCTGGTGAAAGGCCAAGGAAGGCACGGAGCAAGAGATTATAATAAACTGATTAAAGTTCAGCCAATTGTTTTCGGGATCGTAATTCCCAAGGTTATGGAATAGTGTAAAAGCTTTAGAGCCAGAACAAAGGCAGACGAGTATGATGAATTATGAATCTAAGCTGTAAAAGTTGTTAAGATTCGTTCTGAAGACGCGAATCCAGAATGACGGGATATTTGAAATCAATGCTTATGTTGTGTTGGTTCATGAAATAATGATAAGAGAAAGGAAAATAAAAAGGAATTGAAGTGGAAAGGAATAAAAAGGCAACAGAGTTTGAGGAATGATAAGGGAGTTGGGTATGAGGAAACCCTAAAGACTCCTATTAATAGAAATAGAAAAGTATATGATCGTCAGGATGAGGGTGATTCACCATGAGTTAAAGTTGACGGTTGAAGGCATAAGAGATGCATATAGTTTATCCCCTGTAAGTTGGGAGGATTCGAGGAAACCTTGAGATAATTCGAAGGATAAATAATGAGACGCGGATAGACTAAGGGGATAAGAAAGTAAGAAATTAAGAAAATTGGATGAAGGAAGTGACCTTCAAGAAGGTGAAGTGTAAGACCGGTGGCATGATACCTAGAAAGGGAGACGCCAGATATGAAAGATATCCCAACATTGAGGTGACTGTTGAGATAAACAACAAAAGTAAATAAGGAATTATTAAGAAGAAGTTCACGTTGAACACGACCAATATCTTCCAGAACATCCATGTTATCGTTACCAGATTAGGCAAGAAAAGCGGATAACCGTTGTTATCTTTTGGAGGCCATTTTGATTAACCTCATTTTGTATACAGATGTTATTGTGAAATTAGGCATTTACTATCGAGGTGGGAATGATTGAATAAGATACCCATATCAGGGATATATGACTTTATTTATCCATGGAAGGATGCTTGTACCTTTTTAAAGGTGGAATTAAGGATAGAACATCGGTAACTTAAAACGAATCCTAGGGGAATGCATAAAGGTTGGCATTTCACCCTTAATAGGGATAGTATGAGTTTTGGCAGTATGAATTGGAAAGGATTAAGGTAATAATAACCTTTAAGGATCAGTGGAGAAATTCTTCAGAAGTATATAGACAATGGTTCTACTATTAGTAAATGGTATTGTGATATGCCCTGTATCTAGGGAATACAGGAGGAACGATTGAAGGATAACCTTAGAGGTTTTATAAGGAAAAAGGTAATATTCAAAATTCTCAAGAATGGAAATGGGGATAAAGGAAATATGACGTAATTATAATGATGCCAAGTGGGGCACGTGTTAAACCACGAGAAAGTATGGATCAAACCAGTAAAGGTTGAAATTGTTCTAGGCAATTAGGACTTAAGATAAAAGATGTTCTAAGTATAGTTGAGAGTCAGTCGTGACAGTGATTAACCTCTAAAGACTGAGGCAATAACTTATGGAAAAATGGTGATTTTTTTTTTACTCATCAGATTTTAAGGAATACATCTTCACATAAGCTGTGATTGAAATGAGGTAGAAAATTATTTGGAGGTGGTTAAAATGACATTGACTGTAAGGAAATTTTACTATCAGGAAAGGCCAAAGAGGTGGCCGACACTTTAAGGGTAAGAGGATAATTATAGGCGCGTGTGCCAAAAGAATACAGTGATGATGGTTAAAAATGTGAAGGTTGAATTATGGTTTGGAAGATTGACATTCCTTCTGATGACTGTGCAATACCCAACCGTAATAGTAGTTGGTAAAGGTTTAATTCGTGTAATCGCCATGAACGGGCTATCTATCTTAGAAGGTCCTATCTTGAGATAATCCAGGACCATGTTTCAAAAAGGACTAGATGAACCCTTGAGTTAATTCTTCTATTTAGGGCGTATGATTAAGAATAGTATTAACCTGCTATCGTTGCTTTGATTGAAACTCTTCTGCACTTTTATCTGCTTCATGTCATGAAAGTACATCAGAATTTGGAGTGTTCTTCATGAATTATGAATGGTGATTATGTTACCTCCTTAGAAGAATTCGATACGATATGTATGGACTCCGTATGGTTAGCTATTAAAACTTCATGGAAAATGAATGACTACAGTAGGTCAGTGGTGGACCATAGTAAGGCAGCAATGATTCTGCGAGTATCGAGCTGATTACAACCGTGAGAGTTGTATTGGAATAGGTGTCGAGATTGAGTACCCTAATCGGGTCGTGGTAGTGTATAAGTTATCATTGATAGACTAATTAAGTAGAGTGTCTACCTAGTGAATTATTATTCTTTCTTATCAATAGGGAGTCGTATTATTATACGAGGAAGGTTGCGGTGCAAGCATAGAATTCTAGTAACGATGATGTATAGAATGAGATCCCAGATTCGATTTTCGATGTCGAGGGAGTTTCAAAGGTAATTGTGTATAAGCTCGAGGAAGAGCATGGGTCCATAGAATGATGGACGGGATAGCGAAAATATTTAGGCACGCGAAATACGATGCTATAATACTTGATGCTGATATAAATACGTCTATGTTTTGTTCTCCTATGACAAACCTCTATAATTCAGAGGTAGGTTCCAAGCCAGATATTTTGTGGCAGTATATATATATATATATTTTTTTTATATATATACAATTCTCTTCAGTTCGTTCTTTTCTCTTCTTTTCATTTCATGTAATCTGAGAAGAACAACCCTTCCAGAAGGGGAGGTATTGCCGAATGACTATCTATATGTGTGATAGAAGCCTAGTAGGATACCATCTATTGTTTAATTGCTTGTCAAGTACTAAAGGCTGGCCACCTTCTGTACTAACTATGCGATATAACAAGTGTTCATGATCATAGTGATCTCTCAACAAATTCCTTTAATTCTATTTGATTGATCAAATTTTGGAAAATAGAAACAGCTGAAAAAGGAGTAATAAAGTTGTGGTAGTATTCGGAATGGAAACACATTCGTGATACTAAGGTTGGCATGGTTATTAAAAGGTTATAGAACGCTAACGAGCAAAAGTATAACCAGTATAATATTAGGAACGGAAGGTAGTAGCGATTACGAACTGGAAAAGAATGGGTATTGAGAAGCAGAAGCTCTAATGATAAAAGCTATAATGAGAGTCTGTGCAATAGACTTGAAAGAATTTAGAATGATCACTTAATTCGGATTGAGTTATCTTACGACAATAGATCATATGTCATTATCGAGATGTCGCCTTATGAGATCCTTGAGGGAAGATAATGTCGATCTCCCTTATGTTAGGATGAAGTTGTAGAGCGCAAGATGCTCGGACCCGCAGTAGTCCAAAGGACCAAGGATATGATAGATCTAATCAGAGGACGGCTGGTAGTAGCCCAAGATGGACATGATAAGTATGTTGATTTGACACGAAAGGATAAAGAGTATGAAATAGGGGACCTAGTAATGTTATAGGTATCCCTTGGAAAGGATTGATGAGGTTCGGAAAGAAAGGAAAGCTAAGTCTACAATTTGTTGGACCCTTGGATATATTAAGACGTTTGGGAAGTTAGCATATAAGCTAGCCCTAACCCCGAATATGTAGCAAGTTCATAACGTGTTCCACGTATCAATGTTAAGGAAGTGTAATTCGGATGCCAGTCAAATAGGGGCATATGAGCGCATAGATATGCAACCCGACGTAACCTATATGGAGCAACCAGGAAGGGTTATAGAGTGAAAAGGAACAAGTGCTTAGGAGAAGGATTATCAAACTAGGCAGAGTTTGGTGGTAGAACCACAATGTGGAAAATTGACTCGAGAGTTAGAAAGTGTAATGCTAAGAAAGTATCCCCATTTGTTTTCTATCTGATTCCGGGACGGAATCCTTTTAAGGAGGGGAGACTTTAATAACCCCAATTTTTGAGAAATTTTGAAACCCTTATGAATAGTGTTTTTGCTGAACGAGAAAACTTTTCATGCCACGCTATGTAGGGGTTCTGTTATTGATCTTATGGGATATTATTAGTACTCTATGTGGTATATAAGTGTATGTAAAGATCGTCAGAATCCAATTCCGAACACTTTGATTTTTCCCGGAAATCCACAAGATACGGAGAAAATTGAGTATAAGGTAACAGGATAAAAAGGATTGAAATTAAAGGATTATAGGAGAGGATCATAAAAGGAATATAATATATTGAGAAAGGTTAAGGGAACCTAAGTAATAAGATCCCGGGTATGATCCCTCAAACGATAAACGAGAACGAAAGATAAGCGAACCGTAAAACAAATAAGTGACCAAGAGACAAGCTTGTACGAGAAGCCAGGGATTGTGACATCATCAAACCACAAGGTGTGGACAAGTGGGAGCATAATGACATGTGCAAGGTGACACAAGCATGACATAGAAGGGAAGGAAGTGTGGTTGAATTATAACCACACAAAATCAAGGTTAATTAAGTCATTAACCAAAAACAACACAAAAATCAACCAACCAAGCAAATCATTTCATTTTCATCAAACAAAACACAAAAATATCTTCTTCCCAAGCTAGCTCTCGGCCCATTTCTTAAAATTTGAAGATCCAAGCTCCACCACTTACTATTTAGCAAGGTAATTATCTAAGCTTCCCCATGGATAGTTACATACTTCCTATAAGTTTAAGCTTCTAATTCCAAGCCAATCTTTTTCTATAAATCAAGGAAGAAGATGGTGAATAGTAACCTTCAAGAAATAACTTTAGTTTTCTTGAATTTTTATGAAAGATTAAGGTTATACAAGCAAGGATCAAGGTTCTTTTAGGCATTCAAAGCTCTTGGGTTGTGTTAGGAAGCTTCAAGGAGGTATAAACAACTTTCACCTTTAACTTATAGTTTGAACTTTGAGTTTTGATGAGTTTATGGATGGATTAATGTATATATAGAAATATCCATGTATGTATAGCAAGATCCATGTATGATAGATGGTTTGGTTGGATTTGTGGTGATTTTGGATATGAATCTTGGTTAATGGTTAATGAATCTTAAGTTATGGTTAGTAGATCATGTTTGTGGTTGAATAAGTTGGAAAACCTTGAGATTATGGACTGACTTTGCCTTGATATAAGTTGTGTTTGAGGTATTGATGATGGTTGGGTGGTTTGTAGTGAATTGGTAAAGAATTGGAGTGGTATAAATATTGGTAATCGCGTAAACATAGCCGTCGTAACGTCCGATTTTCTTTGGACTGTTTTTGTGCATAGCATTAGGACCCGAGAACCCCCTGCTAAATTGTGACCACTGCCATGTTTAGATAGCTCATGTTACGAGCTTCGTTTTGATATGTAGTTCGTTCGATTCCGATTAACGGTTTAGGAGAAACGACCGTTTCAAGTAACGGCGTTTCGCGAACGAAACTTTTTCCCTCGCCTTACTTTGAAATGTAGGTTAAAGACCAAAAAGGGTTAATTAATGTATGAAACATTTATGGTAAGTGTGTTAGGCAGTTGGTAAGACATTCGCGAAGGAATCTCTTTAAAACTCGTAAAGGTTAAATTATTAAAAATGGTGGAGCCGAGGGTACCCGAGTGACTTAAGCGAATCAGTAAGCGCAGAATAAGCGTTAGAGTCTAAGTTAGTTAAAGTATAGATTTACAAGTGACTTTGGTTTAATTCCAACTTACTTGTTGTTTATAGGTTATCAGACTCGTCCCGAGCCATTCGTAACCCCAGTCGCTCAGGCAAGTTTTCTACCAGTTATAACTGTTGTTGTGATGTAAATATATGTATATGCATTATCTTGCGATAGTGCATGATTGTTATTAGCAAATTCTTGCGATATATTGTAGCATGTGATATGGTATATATGCATGCCTGTTTCATATTCTTGAAATTTATATCTGTTGGTTATTTGATAATACCTATGCTAGAGGATAGTTGTATCTTGCATATACCCTTAGTATAGGGACCCAAAGGTGAAAATATTTTCTAAAACCGGGAGTCGAGGATCCCGAGTAATCTTGTATATATGGATATGGATATATATATATATATATATATATTTATATATATATATGGTTATAGTTTTCCAAACTATTAATCGAATAAGGTTTATTCGATAACTTTAAACTTTATTTTATTATTGAATATTATTTCGAATATTATTCGAGGACTTATGACTCCTTTTATTTATTTAAATGAATATTATTTTGAATATTCATTCGAGGACTTATGACTCCTTTTATTTATTTAAATGAATATTATTTTGAATATTCATTCGAGGACTTATGACTCCTTTTATTTATTTAAATGAATATTATTTTGAATATTCATTCGAGGACTTATGACTCCTTTTATTTATTTAAATGAATATTATTTTGAATATTCATTCGAGGACTTATGACTCCTTTTATTTATTTATCTGAATATTATTTGAATATTCATTCGAGGACTTATGACTCCTTTTATTTATTTAAATGAATATTATTTTAAATATTCATTCGGGGACTTATGACTCCTTTTATTTATTTATTGAATATTATTTGAATATTCATTCGAGGGCTTATGACTCTTTTATATTATTTATTGAATATTATTTGAATATTCATTTGAGGATGTATGACTCCTTTATTTTATTTAATGAATATTATTTATAATATTCATTCGAGGTATTATGACTCAGCTTATTTTATTTATTGAATATTATTTGAATATTCATTTGAGGATCTATGACTCCGATTATTTGCTGTGATATATTCTTTATTTTATTAAAGAATAAGGTGTAAATAATCAAACTTATTTTCGATTATTCAAATAAAGATAATACTTTCATATAAGTATATCTTGGGTTATTTAATACTCGTTTCAAGTATAAATTTAATACTTCTACTTCAATTATTTTTATAAAGATTATTCTTTATGGGAATATTATTTAATTAATAATATTCAGATATTTTCTAATATTCTGGGGACTGATTTACTTCATTAAATCAGTCTTACTCCAAACACTCTTTAAAGTGTTTTCGAGTCTTCAAAATGATTTTTAAAAGTCAGAGCGGATCCCAAAACTCATTTTTATATTTAAGATCTTCCTTTTTAAAGGGGATTTAAATACTCGCTCAAAAACCTGGGGAGTCCGGCTCTGTGGTGTATTTTATATTCGCAACGAGGTTGCAGATTTGGTAAATGAATTGATTACTTGCCCAACGTTCGGGAAGTAAGCCCATCTCATTGAGTCGGCATAAGCGACAGGCCGGGGTACGGTCTATTATTGTGTAAGTGGCTCAGTGGGAGTCCATCAAATGCATAAGTGGCTGAGTGGCAGTCCAGCATAGGTCTTAATTATGACCAGGGTGATGACCAGTGGGGAATTCGTCCATCTACTAGTAGAAAAGGTTACTTATTGGTATCTTTGCCTGATCAGCGAGATATCGGGTTTATGCCAAAATTCTTTTCCTTTCCAAAATTCATTGGATGTTTCAAACTCTGTTCATACTTTACATAACAGAGGTTCCAGGAAATGTTTAAGAGATATATATATGTGGATATATATATATCGGGACTAAATAAAGTATCTCGTAACTTTATTTCATTCAATAATATTTCAAAGATTGAATCTATTCAAATCTTGTCTTGTAGTCTCATCTATGTGATGAACTTTTGAAACTGATTATAACTTGAACGGTGGTAGTTCAAGTAGTATTGGGAAAGATATAAGTATATTGGGGTATTTGGTAACCTCATCTTTTAAACTTATATCTAATTATTAATTGTCTTATGAATGACAAAGATTTTCAGAAAAACGTTGAGACAAGGTTAGATATATGAGATCACCTTGCAACGATATTTTTTTTATATATACAGTTATACACTGGGACTTTGTGTATATTATGCATGGAAGAGGACTTCCAATATTTTGAAAAGTATATATGTATATATACTGAATATTTTGCGACTTCATCGCATTAAGATATCAAACTTGGTTCATTTCTTTTGACCAAGACTTTCATGAGTATTATGAGTAGGCTCATATATTGTAAATCATTATACATATTATTTTGGTGGGCTTGCTGCTCACCCTTGCTTTATTTCTTCATCACACAACAACAGTTAGGAAAGATGGCCAGACCCCAGCAGACCCAGCGCAAGCGCGTGGGAAGCGTCCCGCGTCTTCCCGTTGATGTTGTAGCTGCTATAGCTGCAGAGGTAGATCTATTGTAGATCAGACCATCTACTTTTGAGAATCAATTATGTATAATTATAACTTGTGGCAGATAATGGCAATTAACTATAAATTTATCAAGTAATCATTTTGGGTTGTAATAACTTTTAAATTGTGGATTCAAAGACTTGTACTTATTTAAATTTCATCTCTGAGACTATAACGGGTTGTGGTGTGTGTTAGTGTGGGGTCACAGCATAAGGTTATTTATTATTAATTAAGTGAAGCGATATTGTGGAAAGAAAGACCGTGACGACCCGGATCCCCGACCCCGGATCTGGGGGTGTTACAACAGTGGTAGTTCAAGTAGTATTCGGAAAAGATATAAGTATATTGGAGTATCTTGTAACTTCATCTTTTCAACTTGTATCTAATTAATGATTATCTTATGCATGACAAAGATTTTCACAAAAATGTTGAGACAAGGTTAGATATATGAGATCACCTTGCAACGATATTTTTATACAGTTATAAACTAGAACTCTGTATTTATTATGCGTGGAAGAGGACTTCCAAGATTTTGAAAAGTATATGTACATATATACTGAATATTTTACGACTTGGTCGCGTTAAGATATCAAACTTGGTTCATTTCTTTTGACCAAGACTTTCATGAGTACTATGAGAATGCTCATATATTGTTAATTATTTTACATATTATTTTGGTGGGCTTGTTGCTCACCCTTGCTTTCTTCTTTCATCACACAACAACAGATAGAAAAGATGAACTGGATCAAGCTCCCAATTCGCGAGCGGATAGGAAACATTCTGCAGTTTCCTGTAGGCGTTGATGCCGCCGTAGCTGAGGTAGGAACTACTAATAGGCTAGGCTTTCAACTATTGATGAACCAGACTTATGTATATTATGAATTGTAGTAATGGCAAAGAATATGTAAATTATTCAGAAACCCTTTTGAGGTGAAATGGTTTATAATTGTGGAATAAAATGACTTGTGTTATTTTTTGTTTTCATCTTTGAGACTATAACTTGTGGTGCGTGTGTGTATATTGTGGGGTCACATTACGCAGCAATTGGTTGATTGTTAAGGTTAAGTATTATTAAGGGAAATGGAACTCGTGATAACCCGAATCCCCGACCCCGGATTTGGGGGTGTTACATTGCTGAGCTTCTTTAGATGGAGCTTCCAGATAAAGAACATTTGGTATATTCAAATTATGAATATCTATTTCAGAAGTTGTAGTTTGTTCTTCAGCATCATCTGTAGCTTTAATAGGAGAGACAGGAGGTGTTGACACAGTATTCTGAGCTTGAGTAGGGAATGACAGAGCTTCAATTACCACAGGTTCTGATGAGATCAGAGATTCCTGATCCCCTTCCTCAGCTTCAGTTGAATCCTCAGATATAGGCTTGGCCTTGTACCTTTCTGCCCTCATTTTCTTTAGTCTCCTTGCCAGTGAAGGAGTTGCTTTAGCAGTTTCAGAACTTACAGATTTCCTCTTCAAAGTATCAGAAATTTGAGCTACAGTTTGTTTCTGAGAAGTAACATTCTCAGCTCTAACTATCACAGGTTTGATGCATGAACCCGTGCTTTAACTGTTTCCTCATCACTATCAGATTCATCTCTGAGAATCATCTTCCTTCTCTTCTGTGGAGGTTGAGGAACAGAATTTGTCCTCTTTGGCTTGGAAGATGAAGATCTGATGGTATGTGTTGATGATTCAGGTTGAGATGATTGAGTTGATGGTTTGAAAGATGTCCTGAAATAAAACACTTCAGAGAATATTAGAGAGAGAGAGAGAGAATAAAAGAGATTAAGAATAGAAAAGTAAGTAAAAGATTAGAAAATCTTCCCATATATATACTTTTTCCACACAACAGATATATTTTTGAATCAAGGGATACACTTTACAACTGGCAACGTGTGAACAGTCAGTAAAAAGTTAAAGCAGGAGTTAATGGGCACGTAAAATAAGCAATAATTACCGTGCATATACAGTTTTTCAGGATTTACACGTTTACCAATAACCCTTAATGATTATGACTGTTTTTATCTCACCTGAATATTCTGATTAAATATGACCGTTTAAGTTTCAACCCAAAAGTAGGTTGGCAGCTTTGCTTCATCAAGAATAATTCGTGCAGCTTCAATGAGAGTCCTGTTCTTTCTTTCAACAACTCCATTTTGCTATGGAGTTCCAGGTGCAGAAAATTCCTGTTTGATTCCATGCTCTTTGCAGAACTCTTCCATGATTGAATTCTTGAACTCAATGCCATTATCACTTCTTATAATTTTAACAAAATCTTTGACCAACTTATCCAGCTGTCTGACATGATCAGTTAGAGTACATGCAGTTTCATTCTTCTTGTGCAAGAAGTACACCCAAGTGTACCTTGTGAACTCATCCACTATTACCATAACATATTTCTTCTTTGTAATAGACATGACATTGACTGGGCCAAATAGATCAACATGCAGTAGGTGACAAAGCTCAAGAATTGATGACTCAGTTTTTCTCTTGAAAGAAGATTTTCTTTGTTTTGCCTTTTAACATGAGTCACAAAGGCCATCAGGAGCAAATACTGATTTTGGAAGTCCTCTCACAAGATCTTTCTTTACAAGCTCATTTATATTGTTGAAGTTTAAATAAGAGAGTCTTTTGTGCGAATTCCAGCTTTCTTAAATTGATGCTCTACTCAACAGACAGATTGCAGAACCATCAGAACTTGTTGAAAGTCTGGCTTCATAAATGTTACCATGCCTGTAACCTTTCAGAACCACTTTGCCTGTAGAATTGCTTACAACTTCACAGCGTTCTTCAAAGAAATCCACATGATAACCTCTGTCACAGATTTGACTCACACTCAGCAGATTGTGTTTAAGTCCTGAGATAAGAGCTACTGATTCAATGATGACATTCCCAAGATTAAAATTGCCATATCCCAGAGTTTTTCCCATGTTGCCATCTCCATAAGAAACTCCTGGGCCAGCTTTCTCCACAAAGTCTGAGAGCAGGGCTTTGTTTCCAGTCATATATCCTGAACATCCACTGTCCAGTATTAGGATATTTTTCCTGTTGCCCTGCAATCACAAAGACCATTAATGGTTAGTTTTAAGGACCCAGACTTGCTTGGATCCTTTGGCCTTTTTAAGTTTGTTAGCATTTGCAGTGGATTTAATATCAGAGTTTATGCTAACATGTTGTTTATCAGAACTTATATCAGACTTTATACTAGAAGGAATTAAAGCAAATTTCTTCAAAGAAGATTTTATTTGATAATAATCATAGTATAAACTATGATATTCCTTACAAGTATAAATGGAATACCATAAACTACCACAATGAAAACAAGGATTTTGTGGCTTAAACCTAACAGTCTGACTCTTAACTCCTGACTTAGGAGGTAAAGAGTTTATATTCTTATTCTTCCTGCAAAAAGAAGCGAGATGGTTAGAGTTTCCATAGTTATAATATTTCTTTCTAGGAGCATTAGGAACAGGCATATAATTATTGCTTTTATTCACACCTTCCTTTCCATTCCTATTTTTCCTAGCTGCCTTAACCTTGCTGACATTCCTTATTTCTTTCAGCTTATGCTTAAGCTGCTTCTTTGTCATTAAGCCTATGTTAACTTCAGCTGGTTTATCCTGTTCTAATTTTTCAGAAGTTGACTTCTCCTTAACTTCTATCACATACTCTTTCATCTTTTCAGAATCAGACTTTATAGTTTTAGCTACAAACTTAATAGGATTTACCTTTGGCTTAGCAGTTTGTTTAACAACAATTGGCTCAATTTGTTCAGTTCCTTTTTCACTTTTATCATCTCTATAACCTAAGCCCTCTTTCCAGTTTCCACTACTTAATAAATTCTGAGTTGTTATGCCAGAGTTAGTCCAAGTCCTGATAATCTCTTTTTCTTTTTCTAACTCGGTTTTTAGAGATTTATTCAATTTTAGCAATTCATCTCTAACATAAAAAGCATCATCTCTTTCTTTCTAAGTTTGATGGAACATAACTAACTCTTTTTATAAATAATCATTCCTTTTCTTGAAAGCAAGATTTTCAGAAGTTAATATTTCACATGTTAAAGTTTGATCTATGTAGCTAATAAACATGGTTTTAAGATATAATCTCAACTCAGTAATATCATCAGTATGAAAGGTATAAGTTGTTTGAGGTACCTTTAATTCAGATGTTTCAGGGCTGCCATCAGCATTTGCCATCAAGGCATAGTTCACCTCATCTTCAGAATCTGAAGTGTCTGTCCAACTTTTCTTCTTTGTGACAAATACCTTGCCTTTGTCACTCTTTCCTTTCTTGCAGTCAGGAGATATGTGGCCTCTTTCACCACAATTGTAGCATTTGACATTTGAGTTGTCTCCTCTATCAGAGTTTGCACTTTTGTATTCATACTTTCTGAACCCTTTCTTGGAAAACTTCTTTCCCCTTCTAAATTTCATCATCTCTTCATCAACATCTATTTCAGGTAAACTTTCAGTTTCTGAATCATCATCATCAGAACTTGATGATTCTGAATCAGACTTTGTGATGAGAGCTTTTCCTTTGCCTTTCTTTGAGATAGCCACTTTGGGGGATTCCTCCTCAACCTTAAGAGCAAATATCCTTGACTTTCTCTCATATCTCTTGCTTCTTTGATCCATCTCAAGTTCATAAGTCTTGAGCATACCATAAATTTCATCAATAGTAGTTTCATCAAGAGCATAGTAGTCTCTTATAGTAGTAGACTTCAAATCCCAACTTTCAGGAAGAGCTAAAAGGAATTTTAGATTTGAATCTCCAAGTTCATATTCCTTGTCCACCAGTGACAGATCATTCAAGAGTTTGATAAACCTGTCATATAAGTCAGTTAATGACTCATCAGCTTTTGAGTCAAAGTGCTCATACTCTTGAGTGAGTATAGTCATCCTGTTCTTCTTGATTGCATCAGTTCCCTGGCATCTTGTCTCCAAAGCATCTCATATCTCCTTTGCAGTCTTGCAATGAATTACCGTGTTTGACATGACATTATCAATGGCACTATACAGCAAATGCCTTACATTTGCATCCTTGGCAATGGATGAGATATCTTCAGCTGTATACTCACTATTCTCCTTTGGTATGGTCTTTGCTGGCTGATCTGCAACTACAAAAGAGAACTTGGTTGGCTTATACGGTCCTTCATTAATTCTGTCAAGGTATTCTGGATCTGTATCTTCCAGAAACATAGCCATCTTCACTTTCCACATGGGATACTCAGAAGGTCTCAGTATGGGAACCCTAATAGTCTCATATCGACTGTGGATTTGAGTGTTTTTAGTTTCTTCAGTTTTGGTGGGCTTGGTTGGATTTTCTGCTTCTTCAGACATGATTGTTTGGCTCTTTACTGTATGTTTGTTAACAGATAGGCTCTGATACCAATTGTTAGGTCACACAACTCTGTAGAAGAGGGTTGAATAAAGTGTAGAATACAATCAAATCGATTTTGAACACAAGTAACAGTAAACAAATATATTCGATATAATAAACTCTATTACAATGGAACTGTAATAACCCCAATTTTTGAGAAATTTTGAAACCCTTATGAATAGTGTTTTTGCTGAATGAGAAAACTTTTCATGCCACACTATGTAGGGGTCCTGATATGGATATTCTGAGATTTTATTAGTACTTTATATGGGATATAAGTGTATGTAAAGATCTTCTGAATCCAAATCCGAACACTTTGATTTTCCCGGAAATCCCATAGATACGGAGAGAATTGAGTATAAGGTAACAGGATAAAAAGGATTATAATAGAGGATCATAAAAAGGAATATAATGTATTGAGAAAGGTTAAGGGAACCTAAGTAATAAGATCCCGGGTATGATCCTTCAAATGATAAACGAGAACGAAAGTTAAGCGAACCGTATAGCAGATCAGCGGTCATTAGGCAAACAATTAGGAAGTTAATCAAAGGGATTAGAGAGGATGATGTCACCCAACCAATGAGAAGGGGACAAGGAGGGGAGGATGACATCATGAGGATGACACAAGCATGACATGGGAAGGAAGGAGGTGTGGTTGAATGAGAACCACACAAATTCAAGGGCAGCAAGGTAATTGACTAAATCAAACACAAAAACAAAGCAACCAAGCCAAGTAAAATCATTTTCATCAAAATCAAAAAGAACCAAGGCTTGTTCTTGAAGAAGCTCTCGGCTTTTTACTATTCAAAAGAGCAAGAAATTCAAAATTAAAGATCCAAGCTTCCTAAATTGGTGAGTTAATTCCCTAATCATCTTCATGCTTAGTTAGGGCTATATCATGAATTTAAGCCATCAATTCCTTCTCCATCTTCTTCATTTAATCAAAGAAGAAGACTATGAATAGTGTTTTCAAGTTTTTAACTTGAAGTTTTTCTTGTTTTCCTTGAAGATCCAAGCATTCCTAAGACTTCTCAAAGCTTCTTAAGGCTTCCTAGCTCCTCCCACCACTTCAAGGAAGGTATACCATCTCCAAACCCTAGATTCCTATGTATTATAAGATGATTTTGATTAGTAGGTGTTGTGGATAAAAAACTAAGGTTATTACTTGCTGTATTTAATACTAAGATTCGGGAGCTCAAGGCCTTTAATGGCTGCTCTCGTGTTTCGTGACTCAATCTGCCTTTACGAGATGCCTACGTATCTCTGTGAATTAGAGAATCAAGCCAAAAAACGTAGTTCTGATTGGTGGGGGTGAGACCCCTTATATAGATGTTGGGAGTCCTTGAATTGGACTTGGTATAGGAGACTTGGTGGGCAAGTCTCATAATTAGAATGGACTTTGGAGTCCTAGGTAGTAGGAAACTGATTCCTTATCCTTTTAGGTCCCCTTGAGGCTAATCTCCAAGGATTTATATCCTTATCGGGACTCTTTTCAACATCTGATTTATCCCTTATTAATTAATTACGAATTTAATTAATAATCAGGGCTTTTGGGCCTTTTTATTCCATCAGGCCGGATCTGGTCCATCAGGCTTAACCTTTCTGGTCTGAGTATCATATATCTTTTTATTGGGCCTAGCAGCCCACAGTTTGTACAATTAATGTAGTATTTAATTATACAATCATAATTTATTTATCCCTATCATTTGCCCCCCAACTTTTGGGAAACATTGATTAGGTTTCGCAGAAGTTAAGTCTATTTGTTCCCTTACAGGGTTTCGTTTTTTCGTAAAGTGTGGAGCGACCTACACATTTACAATGAATTTTTCCTTTTATTCAGGAATTATCTTAATTTCCAGGAATTTTTCCCTTATTTCCGGGATTTTTCCCTTATTTTCTGGATTTTTCCCTAATTTTCTGGGATTTTCCCTAATTTTCTGGGATTTTCTGGGATTTTTCCTTATTTTATGGAATTTTCCCTAATTTTCTGGATTCTTCAAATTTCCAGCCCTTTTTTCGACCAGGATCCTAGTCGAAATTTTGACCTGGATCCTGGTCGAAAATAGGGGCCAGCCTTGTCATCCTGGTCGAAGGAATTCGAATAGGATCCACGACCTGGAATTCGACCAGGATCCTAGTCGAATTTTCGACCTGGATCTAGGACCTGGAATTCGACCAGGATCCTAGTCGAAAATTCGACCTGGATCGAGGTCGAAAATTCCACCCCCCCTTTTTTTTCAGCTTCTTGTCATGAGCCTATCGACTAGGATTTCGACTAGGATTCTAGTCGATATTTCGACCTGAATCCTGTTCGAAAATTCCTTGATTTTCTTGTTTCCTGGTCGAAGGTTTTCGACTAGGATCCACGACCTGGAATTCGACCAGGATCCTAGTCGAACTTCGACCTGGGTTTTTAATCCGCATTTTTTGAAAGATGCTTGGTTTATTCGACCTCATTCCTGGTCGAAGCTTCGACCTCAATTCAGTCCCGTTATTCCAGCTATTTTCGGGTGTCTGCTCGAAAGATTTCGGGCAGGATTCACGACCTAGAATTCGACCTGGATTCTGGTCTTTTTTACCCGTTATTTTCGGGTGTCTGCTCGAAAGATTTCGGGCAGGATTCACGACCTGGATTTCGACCTGGATTCTGGTCTTTTTTACCCGTGATTTTCGGGTATCTGCTCGAAAGATTTTGGGCAGGATTCACGACCTGGATTTCGACCTGGTTCCTGGTCTTTCACTAGCCTTCTTTATTTAGCTTTAATTTAGGGTATTGTATTTTCCAAATCCTAATTGAATTTGGGCCTGGCCTTTTTGTTGGGCCCTATAAAATTTTACTGAGCTTCTATTATTGGGCTTTTCAAATCTCATTGGGCCTCTTTTATTGGGCCTTTTCAAATCTTATTGGGCCTCTTTTATTGGGCTTTATCAAATATTGTTGGGCCTCTTTATTGGGCTTTGTCAAATATTGTTGGGCCTTCTCATTGGGCTTTATCAAATATTGCTGGGCTTAACAAACCCTGTTTAGAATGCCCTAGAATTCCTAGGTATATTCTGGAATATTCTTTTTTCTGGGCCTCTTCTTATGGGCCTTTGTTCTTAATGGGCTTTTCGTCCCTTCAACTTCTTTTTCCTCCTATATAAAGGAATGAGGAAAGGCTATTACTCCTCACTTTCTCATTTCTTAGTTTTCTTATTTATCCTCCTGCTAAGATTCTCAGAGCAATAACAGCAAGTCGGAGCTCAAAGCCTTTTTCAGGAGTGCTTCTTTAGGTAAGATTCCTCCATTTGCTTTTTGTGTCTATTTTTCCATTGTATGCCATTTTAAGATAGCCTATTTACGTGCCTCATACTTTTTTCAGATGGCTGACAAAAGAATGACTCGTTTGGCCAAGATGAACGTGGCTAGAAAGTCCAATGATTTTCCTATTCGATCGAGGTATACTTCCTTAATCGACATGATCAACACTCGAGGGGACAAGTATCCGTCTGATGCGCATCTGGACGTGCACGATCATATCAGTGCTTTACGGGATCCCAAGGAGCTGGAAAAGTTGAGCAGCTGCTTCAAAATCAAGGAGCCTTTTAAGCTGGTTCTTGCGGGTCCGGCCGACAGGGCCTGTCAGTGGAAGAAGGACGCGCTATGCGTCTATAGGGATACTCTGAGGGCAGGTATTAGACTCCCTTTTCATCCATTCATTCCTTTGCTACTGGCTGATGTGGGCATCAGCCCTTGCCAACTTCCCCCTAATTCCTGGAGGTTGATTCTGTGCTATCTGTCGCAATGCGCCAAGCACAACGTCCCCACATCTGTTGCTGTCTTCAGGAAGATTTTTCAGTTCAAAAACAGCCCTGATAAAAGTCCGGGTTGGGTTTCTATCAACCAGCGCCCCACTATCCCCCATATCGTGAATGGGAAGTCCATCCCTGATAACAACTTGGGGTGGAAGAAAGATTTTTTGTTTGTTATTTGGGAAGGTGGAGATTGGGGCTCCCTGTTTCGATCATCCTTTGGGCTGGCCGTAGACGGGAGCCCGAATGACATAACTTTGTCTGAGGAGGAGGCTAGACGTTTCAACCTCGTTACGCAAGACAACGGCACTTCCCATTGTTGGGACCTTATCCGGTTGACCATCCTGGTAGAACGCGGCCTTTCGCCCGTTAATAAGAAAAGTAAGTTCCCTTTCTTTTCTCCTTTATTTCCTGCACTTTTATTTCATTGATTTTCAACTGACTTTGTTTGTTGCAGTGGCTGAGAAGATTGAGGAGGCTACCAAGCCGAAGGACCTGGAGACAACCAGGATGAAGAGGGCCGGGAAGATCTTTAAGGACCCTCGACTGGGTGACCGCTTCCCGGAGTTCCTTCTTCAGGCAACGGAGCCAGATGAGGAAGGCCCCAGCCAAGTTCTGCGCACCAAGCAGAGGCCAGGTGCCTATTTTCAACCTGCTTGGGGGATCCGGGGCAAGGACTCAATTGTGGGCAGCACGGCCCTGTCCAAGGAATGGTCTAAGCATTCCATTTCCCCGGTGGATTATCAAGATTTTGTCCTTCAACAGGACTTGGAGGGGAATGAGCTGTTTGGAGCCCAAGCTCTGGCGACGGTACGTACTTTACTTATGCTTTTTACAATTCTCCTTTCTTTCTTTTCTAAACCTTTGCTGTTTTCTCTTGCAGGCTAACGCCCATTTTCAAGGGGCAATTCACCAAGCCAAGGCTTGGAAGGTTGGCCTGGAAGATGCCAACAAGAAGTTGGAGGAGGCCAATCAAAAAATTGAGGCCCTTGAAGCTCAATTGGCCTCTTCCACTTCTGACCTGGAGACGGCCCGGGCTGAAAATGTCATCTTGAAGGCGCAGAAGGAAAAAGCCTTTGATGGCTGGATGGACACTCAAGAATTCAAAGACTTGATGGTGGAGCATGACGCCCTTCTTCATCCTGTTAGCTATAAGGAAGGCTGGGACGCTGCTGTGGAGGCCATCCAGGATGAGTTTCCCGAGGTCCTTGAGCAGTCGCCCTTTCCTTGCCTAGTGCGGGTTCCAGAGCTTGGAGGTGTTACTGAAAAGCTTGCTGGCATGATCAAGGATGGAGAGGAGGAAGATTCCTCCGAGGAGGAATTCGAGCCTGTCGCTAAGAAGGCCAGGGTGGAAGAATCTCCCAAAGCAGCGCCTCAACAGCCATCATCTCCTGCTGAGGGAACTTCTACAGGGACTTCGGAGGGGACGACCGAGACGTCCGAAGAAACGATTGAAACTTCCGAAGAGACTTCGGATAGTGGTTCTGAGGAATCTCAGCCTTCCAAGGCCTAGCTTTTTGTATATCTTCTTTTTGAACTTTATTTATATCAGAACTTGTTACCCTTCGGGGTTATGTTTTATACGTTGCTTTTCTTGCCTTTTTCTGTTTTAACTTTACAATCTTAATATGCATTTGAACCTTAAACATCCTTGGATTGAAATAATTTCAAGCTCTTTAATATGAAGTCTGGTTTTTCAAAACCTTACACAGCATGGGTTCGACCCTAATCAATAATAACTAGACATTGTAAATTCTACTGGAATATAAAATTCTACGCAAGCAAAGCTTCCAGGTGCTTTTAAACCTATTTGTCACAATGACAAGTGAGAATCGTACTTAGCCTATCTTACACGTAGTAAACCTTCAGGTTTTGTGCATGCCAGGTCCTCGGGACTTCAAAACCATCCATAGTTTCCAGCTTGTAGGTTCCTCTACCCTGAACGCTCTTGACTCTGTACGGCCCTTCCCAATTTGGGGCGAGCTTTCCTTTCTGTCCAACACCAGAAGCCTCTATTTTTCTCAAAACTAGATCACCTTGTTTAAAAAACCTCTCCTTAACCCTTAAGTTGTAGTAGAATGAAGCTTTTTTCTGATATTCTACTATCTTTGCATGTGCTTTATCTCGCACTTCATCGATTAAATCCAGGGCTAACTTCTGCCCTTCTTCATTTTCTTTTTCATCAAAAGCCTGAATCCTTGGAGAGGAATGTGATATCTCCACGGGAACTACTGCTTCTGCCCCATATGCCAACATGAAAGGAGTTGCATCTGTCGTGACTCTACAGGTAGTCCTATAGGCCCATAATATGGGAAGTATCTCATCCACCCAATTATTTCTTGACTTTTCGATCCTCTTCTTTAGTCCATCCAGGATTATCCGATTTGCTACCTCCGCTTGCCCATTGGCTTGCGGGTGAGCCACAGAGGTGAACCGTAACTCAATTTCATTTTCTTCGCAATACTTCTTGAATTCCTCGTTGTTGAATTGTGTTCCATTGTCAGTGACGAGGATACGGGGAATTCCATATCGGCACATAATGTTTTCCCACAGGAATTGTGCAACCTGCTTAGTTGTGATTTTGGCCAAAGGTTTGGCTTCGATCCACTTGGTGAAATAATCAATGGCTACAATCAGAAACTTCCTTTGTGCTGTGGCCATAGGAAAAGGCCCTAGAATATCCATCCCCCACATAGCAAAGGGAATAGGTGAGTTCATAGAGGTCAGCATCTCGGGGGGTTGTCTGGCGACTGGTGCATGCTTCTGACAGCGATCACACTTCTTTACATATTCTTTGGCATCAGCCATCATTTCTGGCCAATAGAAACCTAAACGGGTTATCTTATGAGCCAAGGCCCTGCCCCCCAAGTGTTGCCCACAAATACCTCCATGCACTTCCTCAAGAGCTAAGTGTGCCTCATCGGGCCTGAGACACCTCAAGTAAGGAACCACGAAAGATCTTTTATATAGAATCCCATCTATCAAAGAGTACCTTAGTGCTCGAACAGTTAACTTTCGTGCCTCAATTGCATCGCTTGGCAACCAACCGGTCTGAATGTGAGCCTTGATGGGATCAATCCATGACGTCCCCAAGCCTACGGGAGCCACAAGCTTAACATATATGCTTCGTGTCTTCAAAACACGGAAGTACACACTTCCTGAACTTTCTTCAATGTTAGATGAAGCAAACTTTGATAGCGCATCTGCTTTAGCATTTTCTTCCCTTGGAATGTGTTCAACATGGCATTCATTAAATTGGGTCATCACGGCCCTTACTAGGCAAACATACTTAGCCATCGTATCATCCCTTGCCTCAAATTCTCCCTTTACCTGGGATATGATCAACGTCGAGTCTCCACGGACCTTTAAGTTTTTGACTCTAAGTGTCCCAGCTAGACCAAGGCCAGCAATCAGGGCTTCATATTCTGCCTCATTGTTTGTGGTTGGGAAGTCTAGCTTCATGGCATACTCAATTAAGAATCCATCAGGGCTTTGCAAAACCAACCCTGCTCCACTGGAATTTGTTTTTGATGCTCCATCAAAATAGAGAACCCAATATTCTTTCTCCTTGTCCCCATTGTCGACTCCCTTGTCTTGAGGTATGGTATCTTCCTGCCCCCCGAATTCTTGGTTGGGTATGGTACATTCCACCACGAAGTCAGCTAGTGCCTGGGCTTTTATGGCCGTACGTGGCTTATACTTGAGATCGAACTCTCCCAACTCTATTGCCCACTTAATCAGTCTCCCACTTGCCTTGGGACTGTGAATGATATTTCTCAGTGGCTGATTTGTTAGCACTTCAATTTGGTGAGCTTGAAAATAAGGACGCAGCTTTCTTGAAGCCATTACCAAGGCTAAAGCGAATTTCTCAATGGCTGAATAATTCAACTCAGCACCATGCAAAATTTTGCTGACATAGTATACGGGTTTCTGGACTTTCAGTTCCTCCTTAACCAACACGGCGCTCAAGGCGCTCTCTGAAACAGCCAAGTACAAGAATAAAACTTCATTCAGAACTGGCTTGGCCAACAACGGGGCCTGGCCCATATACTTCTTTAACTCTTCAAATGCCTTCTGATTTTCCTCACTCCATACAAAGTCTTTGATGTTCTTTAGTGACTTGAAAAATGACAAGCACTTGTCTCCTGACTTGGAGATGAATCGTCCTAACGCAGCAACCCTTCCTGTGAGCTTCTGAACATCCTTGACAGTTTTGGGGGGTTCCATGTCCAGGATTGCCTTTATTTTATCGGGATTTGCCTCAATTCCCCTTTTCGAGACCATCAATCCCAAGAATTTTCCAGATCCTACTCCGAAAGCACACTTCGTCGGATTCAACATCATCTTGTGGTACCTCAGGACCTCAAAAGCTTCCCTTAAATGGGCTATATGATCAGTCTTTACTAGACTCTTGACTAACATGTCATCAACATAGACTTCCATAGTCTTACCAATAAGATCCTTAAAAATTCTATTCACCAACCTTTGATAGGTGGCTCCTGCATTCTTGAGACCAAACGCCATAACAAGATAACAATAAACACCAAAGTCAGTGATAAATGATACCTTTGGAATGTCATCCTTATGCATTTTGATCTGGTTGTATCCGCTAAACCCATCCATGAAACTCAGCATCTCATGTCCAGCGGTGGCATCAATCAAAGTATCAATTCTAGGCAGCGGAAAACAGTCTTTGGGGCATGCATCATTCAGATCGGTGAAGTCTATACACATCCTCCACTTTCCATTAGCCTTCTTCACCATTACAGGGTTTGCTAACCACTCCGGAAATTGAATCTCCTCAATGAAACCAGCCTCTAAGAGCTTTTCCACTTCCTGCTTTATAGCCTCTTGTCTTTTCGGGGCAAAATTTCTTTTCTTTTGTTTCACTGTCTTCTGGCTTGGATCTACGTTTAGCTTGTGAGTAATTAACTCCGGGTCTATGCCTGGCATATCAGCTGCTGACCATGCAAACACATCACTATTTTCTTGCAAAAATTTCACTAACTTCCCTCTAAGGGGCTCCTCTAATGTGGCTCCAATGAAAGTCGTCCTCTCAGGATTCTCGGGGTCTAAAGGAACCGAGACCAATTCTTCTGCTGGCCTTCCTCTATTCTCATCATTTTCTCGATCATCCATATCTTCAATAGGAAGAACCTGCCCCCCGACTCCATCTGCCCTCAAAGAGGCCACATAACAGCTTCTAGCCATTTTTTGATCTCCTCTTTCTTCTCCAATCCCGTTTCGGGTGGGAAACTTCATGACTAAATGGTAGGAAGAGGGGACTGCCTTGAAGGCATGTATCCCTGTTCTCCCCATGATAGCATTATAAGTTGAACTAGCCTTTACCACCACGAAATCCAGCATCTGCGTTGCTTGCCTTGGCTCCGTACCTATGGTGGTTGGCAATTTGATTATCCCTTCCACAGGACATTCTACTCCAGCAAATCCATATATCGGCATGTCGGTTGGTGTTAACTGGGAGTCGTTATACCCCATCCTTAGAAAGGTGTCGTGGAGCAAGATATCCACAGAAGCACCATTATCCACAAGGACCCTCTTAACCGGGCTATTTCCTATTATTGGTGTTATGACCAGCGGGTCGTCATGGGGAAACTTCACACCCTCTAGGTCGGAATCATCAAAAGCCAATGTTACTTCTGTCCTGGCCCTCTTCGGGGCTTCTCCAACAATATGCATAACCTCTCTAGTATATGCCTTTTTGGAATTTTTGGACAATCCAGCAGCAGTTGGACCTCCAAAGATCGTGTTTATCACAGGCCCTCGAGGTCTCGGCCCTCCATAAATGGTGTTTATAACTGGTCCTCTAGGCTGGGGGTTTCGCCCCTGATCGTCTTGGTCCCTCCTACGATCTTCAAAGTTCTTCCTTCCATTATTATTTCTGTCCCCTCCATCTCCAGTATACTTGTTCAATCTTCCTTTCCGAATCAAAAACTCAATTTCATCTTTCAATTGCCTACACTCATCGGTGTCATGGCCAACATCTTTGTGAAACCTGCAATACTTGCCCTTATCTAGCTTGGCGGGATCAGCCTTCAAGGGCTTAGGCCAACGAATATCTCTGTCTTTCTCAATCTCCATCAAAATCTGACTTCTGGGAGCATTCAGCTTAGCGTATTCAGTGAACTTTTGCCCAGGTCCTCCCTTCTTGGGGGTTGAATCAGGGTTTTGTTCGGTTCTAGGATATTTGTCCTTAGCGATATACTCCAAATCAGTTTTTCGTTTCTTGCCTCCAGTGGGCTCATTACTTACTACGGTCTTCCTCATACTTTCTTCAACCTTGATATACTTCCCTGCCCTCTCTTGGAGCTGCAACATGCTCTCAGGGGGTCGTTTGGCCAAAGACATCTTGAAAAACTCATCCCTAGTTCCTTGTTGCAGTGCTATCATGGCTACCTTATCATCAAGGTCTGGGACTTTTAAAGCCTCCTTTGTAAAACGATTCAGGTAATCTCTTAAGGATTCCTTAGCTCCCTGCACAAGACTCATAAGAGATGCTGAACTTTTCTCATGGACTCTTCCACTGATGAATTGCTTAATAAAAGTCTGACTTAATTCTCTGAATGATCCAATAGAATTTGGGGGTAGGCGACTGTACCATCTTTGAGCCATACCCGACAGGGTTTGAGGGAAGGCCCGACATTTTATAGCATCATTCACGGGTTGCAGCAGCAGTGCATTAGAGAATGTCCTAACATGATTAGCGGGGTCTCCCGTGCCATCATAGGCTTTGATAGTGGGCATCTTGAATTTCCTTGAGATATGGGCATTCATTATCTCTTCTGTGAAGGGTGGAGTTGGATCATCAGGATCTCCAAGGGGAAGGAGATTGCTTGGATCAGTTCTTGGGACAGCAGCCCTTCTTCTTACCGGACCATTCAGGTCTATGATAGGAGGAGGATTTCTCCCCCTAGGAGGCATGTGGGGTCTGGTGGCTTGGTGAGCCTCCAAATCACGCCTCAGCCTTTGGATTTCAGCCTCATGAGCCCTGATCTTTTCCTGCACTTCTTGGGGATTCGCCCCTGGGGTGCTTTGGGGGCGTTGCCTTCCATCGGCCATTGGCTCTTTTCCAGGACGCCTCCTTCTTGGGGCCACTTCATCATCCGAAGATTCGGAGTCTCTTTCAGTGTATGGACCAGAAAATTCCCGATCCTCAGGGATAGGATCCAAACCTCGTATATAGGGGGGCGACCGCCCTCGTGCTTCGCTTCGCCCAGCATATCCGCTTCCTCCAACCTCAGGGTGAAGGGGCATCCCATAAGGGGGGTTAGTAGTAACAATAGTTGAATATTCATACCCGACGGGTCGAGAATTCACAGGTATATGTATTTGTTGAACTTGAGGATTCGTACCTTGAATCGGGGGAGTTGTCCCTTGTAGCTGGGGTTGAGTTGCCCCTGTCTGGGCTTCCTCCTGAGTAGATGCATAAGTTGAATGGGGAGGAACCTCCACGGTTGATGAAATCACCTGGGTTGTCTCTAATGGTGTTCCTTCCTCTAGAGCTCCAATTGTTCTCCGTGTTCTCGCCATGGTTGTTGTTGTGATTCCCACAGACGGCGCCAAATGTTGTGGATAAAAAACTAAGGTTATTACTTGCTGTATTTAATACTAAGATTCGGGAGCTCAAGGCCTTTAATGGTTGCTCTCGTGTTTCGTGACTCAATCTGCCTTTACGAGATGCCTACGTATCTCTGTGAATTAGAGAATCAAGCCAAAAAACGTAGTTCTGATTGGTGGGGGTGAGACCCCTTATATAGATGTTGGGAGTCCTTGAATTGGACTTGGTATAGGAGACTTGGTGGGCAAGCCTCATAATTAGAATGGACTTTGGAGTCCTAGGTAGTAGGAAACTGATTCCTTATCCTTTTAGGTCCCCTTGAGGCTAATCTCCAAGGATTTATATCCTTATCGGGACTCTTTTCAACATCTGATTTGTTCCTTATTAATTAATTACGAATTTAATTAATAATCAGGGCTTTTGGGCCTTTTTATTCCATCAGGCCGGATCTGGTCCATCAGGCTTAACCTTTCTGGTCTGAGTATCATATATCTTTTTATTCGGCCTAGCAGCCCACAGTTTGTACAATTAATGCAGTATTTAATTATACAATCATAATTTATTTATCCCTATCAGTAGGACGATATTGTAGCTTGATGTTGTGATTTAGAGTTTGGGATTTGAAATGGTATTGAATTGGAATGGTAAATGTTGTTGTTTTGATTAAAAGAACTTAAGAATGGTTAAAGTTAAGCTTAGGCATAAGTATGAATGTTAAAATTGAATTGGTTGGGGTTGTTATGATGTGATAAGGATGGATGTTGGTTGTATGTTGGATTTGAGGTTGAATTGGGTTGGTTTTGAATGGTTTAAAATTGGGAAATCGCGTAAACATAGCCGTCGTAACGTTCGATTTTCTTTAGACTGTTTTTGTGCATAACATTAGGACCCGAGAACCCCCTGCTAGATTATGACCATTGCCATGTTTAGATAGCTCATGTTACAAGCTTCGTTTTGATATGTAGTTCGTTCGATTCCGATGCACGGTTTAGGAGAAACCACCGTTTCAAGTAACGGCGTTTCGCGAACGAAACTTTTCCCCTCGCCTTACTTTGAAACATAGGTTAAAGACCAAAAAGGGTTAATTAGTGTATGAAACAATTATGGTAAGAGTGTTAGGCAGTTGGTAAGACACTCGCGAAGGAATCTCCTTAAAACTTGTAATGGTTAAATTATAAAAAATGGTGGAGCCGAGGGTACTCGAGTGACTTAAGTAAATCGTTAAGCGCGAAAGCGAACGTTAGGACTCTAAATGGTTAAAGTCTAGTTTCTTAAGCGACCGGGGTTTAATTCCGACTTATGTTGTTGTTCATAGGTTATCGGACCCACTCTAAGCTTAAGTCTATCCGGGAGCACACAGGCAAGTTTTCTACCCGTTATACTGTTGTTGTGATGTATATATGTATATGCATTATCTTGTGGTAGATGCATGTTGGTTAATTAGCAAATTTTGCGATATATTGAAGCATGCTGATATGGTATATATATGCATGCCTGTTTCGTATTCTTGTCATATATATCTGTTGGTTCAGTTGATAATACCTATGCTAGAGAATAGCGGTAATTTGCATATACCCTTAGTATAGGGACCCAAAGGTGAAAACATTTTCTAAAACCGGGAGTCGAGGATCCCGAGTAGATTTTATATATATATATTTATATATATATATGGTTATAGTTTTCAAAACTATTAATCGAATAAGGTTTATTCGATAACTTTATTTTATTAATGAATATTATCTTGAATATTCATTCGAGGACTTATGACTCCTTTATATTATTTATTGAATATTACTTGGATATTCATTTGAGGATGTATGACTCCTTTATTTTATTTAATGAATATTATTTATAATATTCATTCGAGGTATTATGACTCAGCTTATTATTTAATGAATATTATTTCGAATATTCATTCGAGGGCTTATGACTCAGCTTATTTTATTTATTGAATATTATTTGAATATTCATTTGAGGATCTATGACTCCTATTATTTGCTGAGATATATTCTTTATTTTATTAAAGAATAAGGTGTCGATAATCAAACTCACTTTTGATTATTCAAATAAAGATAGTACTTTCGTATAGGTATATCTTTGGATATTTAATATTCATTTCAAGTATAAGTTTTAATACTTCTACTTCAATTATTTTTATAAAGATAATTCTTTGTGGGAATATTATTTAAATAATAATATTCAGATATTTTCTAATATATCGGGACTGATTTATTTCATTAAATCAGTTTTACTCCAAACACTCTTTAAAGTGTTTTCGAGTCTTCAAAATGATTTTTAAAAGTTAGAGTGGATCCCAAAACTCATTTTTATATTTAAGATCTTCCTTTTAAGGGGATTTAAATACTCGCTCAAAACCTGAGGGATCCGGCTCTATGGTGTATTTTATATTCGCAACAAGGTTGCTGTTTTGATAAATGAATTGATTACTTGCCCAATGTTCGGGAAGTAAGCCCATCTAATTGAGTCGGCATAAGCGACAGGCCGGGGTACGGTCTATCAAAGTGTAAGTGGCTGGGTGGCAGTCCATCAACGCGTAAGAGGCCGGGTGGCGGTCCAGCACAAGGTCCTTATGTGGCCAGGGTGATGACCGGTGGGGGATTCATCCATCTACTAGTAGAAAAGGTTAGTTATTGGTATCTTTGCCTGATCAGCAAGATATCTGGTTTATGCCAAAATTCTTTTCCTTTCCAAAATTCATTGGATGTTTCAAACTCTGTTCATACTTTACATAACAGAGGTTCCAGGAAATGTTTAAGAGATATATATGTGGATATATATATATCGGGACTAAATAAAGTATCTCGTAA
The DNA here is from genome assembly GCF_009905375.1 of Apium graveolens. NCBI lineage: Eukaryota > Viridiplantae > Streptophyta > Magnoliopsida > Apiales > Apiaceae > Apium > Apium graveolens. The sequence goes on from NC_133657.1 coordinate 84,193,137, forward strand.
CTTTATTTCATTCAATAATATTTCAAAGATTGAATCTATTCAAGTCTTAACTTGTGGTCTCATCTATGGGATGTTTTTTTTTAAAAACTTATAATACTTTGAACGGTGGTAGTTCAAGTAGCTTTATAAATGATATAAGTGTAGTGAAGTATTGGTAACTTCATTCCTTGTTTTTACTTATATCTAGTAAGTAATTATCTTACACATGATAAAGATTCTAGTAAGTATCCATTTAGATACTTATATTATTGTTATCACTATGTATTATCTTGCGAGCTGTAAGGCTCACTCTTGCTTTATTTCTTCATCACACAACAACAGTTAGGAGAGATGGCCAGACTCCAGCAGACCCAGCGCAAGCACGTGGGAAGCGTCCCGCGTCTTCCCGATGATGTTGTGGCTGCTATAGCTGCAGAGGTAGATCCATTGGTAGATCAGGCATTCTACTTTTGAGAATCAATTATGTATAATTATAACTTGTGACAGATAATGGCAATTAACTGTAAATTTATCAAGTAATCGTTTTGGGTTGTAATAACTATTAAATTGTGGATTCAAAGACTTGTACTTATTTCAATTTCATCTCTAAGACTATAACGGGTTGTGGTGTGTTAGTGTGGGGTCACAGCATAAGGTTATTATTATTAATTAAGTGAAGTGATATTGTGGAAAGAAAGACCTTGACGACCCGGATCCCCGACCCCGGATCTGGGGGTGTTACAGAAATGGTATCAGAGCTAAGCGTTATAAACCTCAGAGATGATGGGACGTTAAGATAATAAGTTCACTAAGATAATAAGAACTCTTGCCAAGTTCATAGTCGGGCTACCTAACGTAGTACTGACAGTTAAAACCCTTATAGGAACCCTTATAAATATCGTGATAGGAGCGTAGTTCGTTATCGTATATGGTAGCGGGACTCCGAACCCTGAGGTTGAGGAGCAACATCGCGATGATATTTTATTACTAATTGGAGATCGGATTGTGGATCCGATAGAGTGTCCTAATGCAGGACCGGATGATGTTGATATTGAGGATGTAGCGGTTGAGGATGTTGTCCTAGAAGGGATAGTTGTTGAGGAGGATCCCATGGAGGATCCTGACAGGATTGGATAAAGGACCACTGATGAATTGATAACCATGGTTTGGTCGACTACCAGAGGTAGGATTGGCCGGTCACTACCGGAGGTTCATTCAAGTTGTAAAGATAGTAGCCCCTTTAACGCGGCTTACTCGTAAGAATGAGAAGTTCGAATGGACAGAGAAATACGAGAACAGCTTTCAAGAACTGAAGCATAGGTTGGTGATGGCCCCTATGCTGGCGTTGCCGGATGGAAAAGGAGATTTTGTGAAGTGTAGTGACGCTTCGCACAAGGGCTTAGGGTGCGTGCTTATGCAGCACGGTAAGGTAATCGCGTACATGTCAAGACAATTAAGGTAATATGAAATTCGATATCCCCGCTCATGAGCTTAGGCTCGTGGCAATAAGTTTACCCTAAAGATTGGAGGCACTACTTGTATGGAGAGAAGTGCGAGAATTACCTAAGCCATAAGTGCTCTAGTACATTTTCACGTAGAAAGAGCTCAACATATGCCAGAGGAGGCAGTTAGAGCTAATCAAGAATAATGATTGGGAGATTCTTTATCATTCGGGGAAAGCCAATATGGTGGCTGATGCCCTTAGTAAAAAGGAGAGACTCAAGATGATAATGTCTTTTGGAGAGTTTATAAGAGATTTTGAGAAAATGGAAATAGAAGTGAAGGTAACCGGAGCCGGTACCGAAAAGCTGTTTGAGATTGCAATACAGCCCAAATTATTGGAAAAGATCATATTGTGCCAGAAAAAGTTATGAATGAAGGCAGAGAGCCAACAATTAGATAAAAGATTAATATCGAGAAAGATGATAAGGGAATAATGAGGTATTCCTATAGAATTTGGGTTACGAAAGTTCAAGAGCGTAAGGATGAGAACTTAGATGAGAGCCATAGTTTGAGGAATAAGATTTAGAGCAAACCCTGAACGTGATAGTCAGGGAGGTCGCCATCAAGATAGAAGGAACCCATGACATAATGGAGTGGAAAATGAGGATTTTAAATTAAAAGATGACCCCAATTATGGGGAGTAGGATGAATCATTTCATACTAAGGAAACAAAAAGTCGAGTAAGGAAAGGAGACCCGAGACGGTACTCCTATACGACAATTCATGGACCTGTCTAAAAAGAACTTAGTCTATTATCCCCAACCACCACCCTGAGGAGACAGTGCGGTGAGAAATTCTTTCAGGACCTTTAAGTCGCTAAGCTCTCAGAGTTCCATGGAACAAGCTGACCCAGCCGAGGCAAGAGCCTGGCTAAAGGAAATAGAGGAATCATTTGAGATTCTAAATGATTGACGAACCACAAAGGACTGTTTTTGTCACTTACCCTCCTAAGAGAGAGGCCACCCACTGGTGAAAGACCAAGAAAGGCACGGAGCCAGAGGTTATGATAAACTGATTAAAGTTCAGCCAATTGTTTTCGGGAAAGTAATTCCCAAGGTTATGGAGAGAGTGTAAAAGCTTTAGAGCCAGAACAAAGGCAGACGAGTATGATGAATTGTGAATTTAAGTTGTAAAAGTTGTCAAGATTCGTTCTAAGGGCACGAATCCAGAATGACGGGATGTTTGAAATCAATGCTTATGTTGTGTTGGTTCATGAAATAATGATAAGAGAAAGGAAAATAAAAATAAATTGAAGTGGAAAGGAATATAACGGAAATAGAGTTTGAGGTATGATAAGGGAGTTGGGTATGAGGAAACCCTAACGACTCGTAGCAATAGAAATAGAAAAGTATGCATTCGTCAGGATGAGGGTGATTCACCATAAGTTAAAATTGATGGTTGAGGGCATAAGAGATACATATAGTTTATCCCCTGTAAGTTGGGAGGATTCGAGGAAACCTTGAGATAATTCGAAGGATAAATAATGAGACGCGGATAGACTAAGGGGATAAGGAAGTAAGAAATTAGGAAAAATTGGATGAAGGATGTGACCTTCAAGAAGGTGAAATGTAAGACCGGTGGCTTGATACCCAGAAAGGGAGACGCCAGGTATGAAAGATATCCCAACATTGAGGTGACTGTTGAGATAAACAACAAAAGTAAATAAGGAATTATTAAGAAGAAGTTCACGACCAATATCTTCCAGAACATCGTTGTTATCGTTACCAAATTAGGCAAGACAAGCGGATAACCGTTGTTATCTTTTGGAGGCCATATGGATTGACCTCAATTTGAATAAGGATGCTATTATGAACTTAGGTATAGACTATCGAGGTGGGAATGATGAATATGATAACCTATCAAGGATATATGACTTGATTTATTCGTGGAAGGATGCAGGTACCTTTTAAAGGTGGAATTAAGGACAGAACATTGGTAACTTAAAATGAATCCTAGGGGACTGCATAAAGGTTGGCATGTCACCCTTAATAGGGACAGTATGAGTTTTGACAGTATGATTGGGAAAGGGTTAAGGTAACAACAACCTTTAAGAATCAGTGGAGAAATTTTGCAGAAGTATATAGACAATGGTTCTACTATTAGTAAATGGTATTGTGATATGCCCTGTATCTAGGGAATACAGGAGGAACGATTGAAGGATAACCTTAGAGGTTTTATAAGGAAAAAGGTAATATTCAAAATTCTCAAGAATAGAAATGTGGATAAAGGAAATATGACGTAATTATAATGATGCCAAGTGGGGCACGTGTTAAACCCCGAGAAAGTATGGATCGAACCAGTAATGGTCGAAATTGTTCAGGGCAATTAGGACTTAAGATAAAAAATGTTCTAAGTATGATTGAGAGTCAGTCTTGACAGTGATTAGCCTCTAAAGACTGAGGCAATAACTTATGGAAAAATGGTGATATTTTTTTCCCATTTGATTTTAAGGAAAACATCTTCACTCAAGCAGTGATCGGAAATAAGGTAGAAAATTTATTTGGAGGTGGTTAAAATGATATTGACTGTAAGGAAATTTTACTATCAGGAAAGGCCAAAGAGGTGGCCGACACTTTAAAGGTAAGTGGATAATTATAGGCGCGTGTGCCAAAAGAATACAGTGATGATGGTTAAAAATGTGAAGGTTGAATTATGGTTTGGAAGATTGACATTCCTTCTGATGACTGTGCAATACCCAACCGTAATAGTAGTTGGTAAAGGTTTAATTTGTGTAATCGCCATGAACGGGCTATCTATCTTAGAAGGTGATTATGTTACCTCCTTAGAATGATTTGATACGACATGTATAGACTCCGTATGGTTAGATATTAAGATTTTATGGAAAAGTGAATGACGACAGTAGGTCAGTGGTGGACCATAGTAAGGCAACAATGATTCTGCGAGTAGTGAGCTGATTACAACCATGAGAGTTGTATTGGAATGGGTGTTGAGATTGAGTACCACTAATCGGGTCATGGTAGTGTATAAGTTATCATTGATAGACTAATTAAGTAGAGTATCTACCTAGTGAATAATTATTCTTTCTTATCAATAGAGAGTCGTATTATTATACGAGGAAGGTTGCGGTGCGAGCATAGAATCCTAGTAACGGTGATATATAGAATGAGATCCCAGATTCGATTTTTGATGTCGAGGGAGTTTCAAAGGTGATTGTGTATAAGCTCGAGGAAGAGGATGGGTCCATAGAATGATGGACGGGATAGCGAAAATATTTAGGCACGTGAAATGCGATGCTATAATACTTGATGTTGATATAAATACATATATGTTTTGTTCTTCTATGACAAACCTCTATAGTTCAGAGGTAGATTCCAAGCCAGATATTTTATGGCAATAATTTTTTTTTTATGAATATACAATTCTCTTCAGTTCGTTCTTTTCTCTTCTTTTCATTTCATGTAAGCTGAGAAGAACAACCCTTCCAGAAGGGGAGGTATTACCGAATGACTATCTATCTGTGTGATAGAAGCCGAGTAGGATACCAGCTATTGTTTAATTGCTTGTCAAGTACTAAAGGCTGGCCACCTTCTGTACTAAATATGCGATATAACAAGTGTTCATGATCATAGTAATCTCTCAACAAATTCCTTTACTTCTATTTGATTGATCAAATTTTGGAAAATAGAAACAACTGAAAAAGGAGTAATAAAGTGGTGGTAGTATGCGGAATGGAAACACATTCGTGATACTAAGGTTGACGTGGTTATTAAAAGGTTATAGAATGCTAGCGAGCAAAAGTATAACCCGTATAATATTAGGAACGGAAGGTAGTAGCGATTACGAACTGGAAAAGAATGGGTATTGAGAAGCAAAAGTTCTAATGCTAAAAGCTATAATGAGAGTCTGTGCAATAGACTTGAAAGAATTTGGAATGATCACCTAACACGGATTGAGTTTTCTTACGACAATAGATCATATGTCAGTATTGAGATTTCGCCTTATGAGATCCTTGAGGGAAGACAATGTCGATTTCCCTTATGATTAGGATGAAGTTGTAGAGCGCAAGATGCTCGGACCCGCAGTAGTCCAAAGGACCAAGGATATAATAGATCTAATCAGAGGACGACTGGTAGTAGCCAGGAAGGACATAAGAAGTATGTCGATTTGACCCGAAAGGACAAAGAATAGGAAGGAGGCAACCTTGTATTGTTAAAAGTATTCCCTTGAAAAGAATTAATGAGATTCGGAAAGAAAGGAAAGCTAAGTCCACCAATTGTTGGACCCTTGGATATATTAAGGAGTATTGGGAAGTTAGCATATGAGCTAGCCTTACCCCAGAACATGTAGCAAGTTATAGCGTGTTTCACGTATCAATGTTAAGAAAGTGTAATTCGGATGCTAGACAAATAGGGGCATATGAGCGCATAGACATGCAACCAGACGTAACCTATATGGAGCAACCAGGAAGGGTATAGATTAAGAAGGAACGAGTGCTTAGGAGAAGGGTTATCAAACTAGTAAGAGTTTGATGGTAGAACCACAATGTGGGAAAATTGACTTGAGAGTTAGAAAGTGCAATATTAAGAAGGTATCCCTATTCATTTCTATCTGATTCCGGGACGGAATCCTTTTAAGGAGGGGAGACTGTAATAACCCCAATTTTTGAGAAATTTTGAAACCCTTATGAATAGTGTTTTTTCTGAATGAGAAAACTTTTCATGCCACACTATGTAGGGGTCCTGATATGGATATTCTGAGATTTTATTAGTACTTTATATGGGATATAAGTGTATGTAAAGATCGTCAGAATCCAAATCCGAACACTTTGATTTTCCCGAAAATCCCATAGATACAGAGAGAATTGAGTATAAGGTAACAGGATAAAAAGGATTATAATAGAGGATCATAAAAAGGAATATAATGTATTGAGAAAGGTTAAGGGAACATAAGTAATAAGATCCCGGGTATGATCCTTCAAATGATAAACGAGAACAAAAGTTAAGCGAACCGTATAGCAGATTAGCGGTCATTAGGCAAACAATTAGGAAGTTAATCAAAGGGATTAGAGAGGATGATGTCACCCAACCAATGAGAAGGGGACAAGGAGGGGAGGATGACATCATGAGGATGACACAAGCATGACATGGGAAGGAAGGAGGTGTGGTTGAATGAGAACCACACAAATTCAAGGGCAACAAGGTAATTGACTAAATCAAACACAAAAACAAAGCAACCAAGCCAAGTAAAATCATTTTCATCAAAATCAAAAAGAACCAAGGCTTGTTCTTGAAGAAGCTCTCGGCTTTTTACTATTCAAAAGAGCAAGAAATTCAAAATCAAAGATCCAAGCTTCCTAAATTGGTGAGTTAATTCCCTAATCATCTTCATGCTTAGTTAGGTCTATATCATGAATTTAAGCCATCAATTCCTTCTCCATCTTCTTCATTTAATCAAAGAAGAAGACTATGAATAGTGTTTTCAAGTTTTTAACTTGAAGTTTTTCTTGTTTTCCTTGAAGATCCAAGCATTCCTAAGACTTCTCAAAGCTTCTTAAGGCTTCCTAGCTCCTCCCACCACTTCAAGGAAGGTATACCATCTCCAAACCCTAGATTCCTATGTATTATAAGATGATTTTGATTAGTAGGATGATATTGTAGCTTGATGTTGTGATTTAGAGTTTGGGATTTGAAATGGTATTGAATTGGAATGGTAAATGTTGTTGTTTTGATTAAAAGAACTTAAGAATGGTTAAAGTTAAGCTTAGGCATAAGTATGAATGTTAAAATTGAATTGGTTGGGGTTGTTATGATGTGATAAGGATGGATGTTGGTTGTATGTTGGATTTGAGGTTGAATTGGGTTGGTTTTGAATGGTTTAAAATTGGGAAATCGCGTAAACATAGCCGTCGTAACGTCCGATTTTCTTTAGACTGTTTTTGTGCATAACATTAGGACCCGAGAACCCCCTGCTAGATTATGACCATTGCCATGTTTAGATAGCTCATGTTACGAGCTTCGTTTTGATATGTAGTTCGTTCGATTTCGATGCACGGTTTAGGAGAAACGACCGTTTCAAGTAACGGCGTTTCGCGAACGAAACTTTTCCCCTCGCCTTACTTTGAAACATAGGTTAAAGACCAAAAAGGGTTAATTAGTGTATGAAACAATTATGGTAAGAGTGTTAGGCAGTTGGTAAGACACTCGCGAAGGAATCGCCTTAAAACTTGTAATGGTTAAATTATAAAAAATGGTGGAGCCGAGGGTACTCGAGTGACTTAAGTAAATCGTTAAGCGCGAAAGCGAACGTTAGGACTCTAAATGGTTAAAGTCTAGTTTCTTAAGCGACCGGGGTTTAATTCCGACTTATGTTGTTGTTCATAGGTTATCGGACCCACTCTAAGCTTAAGTCTATCCGGGAGCACACAGGCAAGTTTTCTACCCGTTATACTGTTGTTGTGATGTATATATGTATATGCATTATCTTGTGGTAGATGCATGTTGGTTAATTAGAAAATTTTGCGATATATTGAAGCATGCTGATATTGTATATATATGCATGCATGTTTCGTATTCTTGTCATATATATCTGTTGGTTCAGTTGATAATACCTATGCTAGAGAATAGCGGTAATTTGCATATACCCTTAGTATAGGGACCCAAAGGTGAAAACATTTTCTAAAACCGGGAGTCGAGGATCCCGAGTAGATTTTATATATATATATATATATTTATATATATATGGTTATAGTTTTCAAAACTATTAATTGAATAAGGTTTATTCGATAACTTTATTTTATTAATGAATATTATCTTGAATATTCATTCGAGGACTTATGACTCCTTTATATTATTTATTGAATATTACTTGGATATTCATTTGAGGATGTATGACTCCTTTATTTTATTTAATGAATATTATTTATAATATTCATTCGAGGTATTATGACTCAGCTTATTATTTAATGAATATTATTTCGAATATTCATTCGAGGGCTTATGACTCAGCTTATTTTATTTATTGAATATTATTTGAATATTCATTTGAGGATCTATGACTCCTATTATTTGCTGAGATATATTCTTTATTTTATTAAAGAATAAGGTGTCGATAATCAAACTCACTTTTGATTATTCAAATAAAGATAGTACTTTCGTATAGATATATCTTTGGATATTTAATATTCATTTCAAGTATAAGTTTTAATACTTCTACTTCAATTATTTTTAAAAAGATAATTCTTTGTGGGAATATTATTTAAATAATAATATTCAGATATTTTCTAATATATCGGGACTGATTTATTTCATTAAATCAGTTTTACTCCAAACACTCTTTAAAGTGTTTTCGAGTCTTCAAAATGATTTTTAAAAGTTAGAGCGGATCCCAAAACTCATTTTTATATTTAAGATCTTCCTTTTAAGGGGATTTAAATACTCGCTCAAAACCTGAGGGATCCGGCTCTATGGTGTATTTTATATTCGCAACAAGGTTGCTGTTTTGATAAATGAATTGATTACTTGCCCAATGTTCGGGAAGTAAGGCCATCTAATTGAGTCGGCATAAGCGACAGGCCGGGGTACGGTCTATCAAAGTGTAAGTGGCTGGGTGGCAGTCCATCAACGCGTAAGAGGCCGGGTGGCGGTCCAGCACAAGGTCCTTATGTGGCCAGGGTGATGACCGGTGGGGGATTCATCCATCTACTAGTAGAAAAGGTTACTTATTGGTATCTTTGCCTGATCAGCAAGATATCTGGTTTATGCCAAAATTCTTTTCCTTTCCAAAATTCATTGGATGTTTCAAACTCTGTTCATACTTTACATAACAGAGGTTCCAGGAAATGTTTAAGAGATATATATGTGGATATATATATTGGGACTAAATAAAGTATCCCGTAACTTTATTTCATTCAATAATATTTCAAAGATTGAATCTATTCAAGTCTTAACTTGTGGTCTCATCTATGGGATGTTTTTTTTAAAAAACTTATAATACTTTGAACGGTGGTAGTTCAAGTAGCTTTATAAATGATATAAGTGTAGTAAAGTATTGGTAACTTCATTCCTTGTTTTTACTTATATCTAGTAAGTAATTATCTTACACATGATAAAGATTCTAGTAAGTATCCATTTAGATACTTATATTATTGTTATCACTATGTATTATCTTGCGAGCTGTAAGGCTCACTCTTGCTTTATTTCTTCATCACACAACAACAGTTAGGAGAGATGGCCAGACTCCAGCAGACCCAGCGCAAGCACGTGGGAAGCGTCCCGCGTCTTCCCGATGATGTTGTGGCTGCTATAGCTGCAGAGGTAGATCCATTGGTAGATCAGGCATTCTACTTTTGAGAATCAATTATGTATAATTATAACTTGTGACAGATAATGGCAATTAACTGTAAATTTATCAAGTAATCATTTTGGGTTGTAATAACTATTAAATTGTGGATTCAAAGACTTGTACTTATTTCAATTTCATCTCTGAGACTATAACGGGTTGTGGTGTGTTAGTGTGGGGTCACAGCATAAGGTTATTATTATTAATTAAGTGAAATGATATTGTGGAAAGAAAGACCGTGACGACCCGGATCCCCGACCCCGGATCTGGGGGTGTTACAGGAACTGTTCTCTCAGTGATGACCAAATATCACGAGAGCTGCTAGATTATAATGTATGATCTTCTCGATAATGATAACACATATAGTGTAAACTTATGTCTGTGTTTATATAGTACACAGTTACAAGATAACTTTTAATTGATATGGAATATAATTATGTCTCCTAAAATATATCAATCAGATATCTTATACAATTCTTTCAGTCCTCTAACTCTTTCCATGCATATCTTCTTTTGTATTAGTCTCGATCTTCTTTCCTGTAAATCAGCTTCCTTCCTTAACTGTAAGTCCTCTCGTACTTAAGTTCTGATATCCATCTTCTGATATTTATCTTCTGATAATCTAAGTTCTGACTTCCAGTAAGTACTGATTCCAGTAAGTACTAATATTTCCTGTTTGTTAAGATATGAAAACTAAACATGAACATATTAGACATGACATCTCAAATATATCTAACACAAAAATGATCCGATTTGATATATGTATTGGATAATTATCCAAACCAGGCTTTTTATAAAACACTTTATACGAAAATAATGTAATATTATCCTGTATTTCGAGAATACGGGTTTTGTTGCTTTATCAAAATGATTATCGTATCGAAAATCTTGCACCGGGACGCACACGGGTCAAACCATAATCCTGATCGAAAAAGTCAAAACACGAAAAATGTCCAGAATTACTAGATTAGGTTAGGAAGGAGTTTTCGGAAGAGTTTCGGGTTGTAAAAACGTAAAAACGGTCGAAGTTGGATAATTCCCGACTTTATAAATTTTTTTTGTAATTATTCAGAAAATAATTAATAAATTCATAAATCATTATAAAATCATATAACACTCCAAAAATTACCAGAAAAATACCTTAACTATTTATATTTTATTCTGGACATATCATAATTAACATACTCACATTTTATCATATATAAACATCCAAATATTATTATCAATCATCAGATAATTCACCAAAAATTCACATTATAATCACATAATAATCATTTATTGATAAAGATAATTATTTGTTATATCCCGGATGTTACATTATTCCCCCTTAAAAGGATTATGTCCTCAAAATCACACTAAAGAATAATACTGATACTTTTCAAGTATCTCACTTTCATTTCCTCGGGTGAATCTTTCAACCTTACAACTTTTCATAACTTTAATATACAATATCAATCATTCCTCAACAGCCTCTCACTAACATCATATTCTATTTGGTGCTCGTATAACTCAACTCAAATCTCCATCTTCTATACATATAGTGGAGCTAAATTACTCTTCCTGAGTATACACATATAAAAATCCTATGAACCTGCTATACATGAGACGGTGAAGCCAACTAACTTACAATTATCCTGCCTATTTTACAGTCTCAAAAGGATCAGCATAACGTATGGTAATTTTCTTTTCTTTCTAATTCTAGTAATTCATGCTTATGAACGTTTCCCACAGTTACTGATTGTTGAATCTCATTTCCACATGTTTCTTTGTTCAGTTAACTTAGTTCGTAATCGCTTCCAATTGGATTTGAGGTTCTTTCATCATTCTCTTAATCTTCTTGTCCATCTTAATTTCCTTGAATCACAATCGAGTATATTTATCGAGCGACAAGCTTTTACTATTTAGAAGAAAATAGCCTAACCTGGAGATATTACCCGCATATTCTAATTTATTTTGGTTCCAATTAGTTCTCATGCGAAACTAACTGCCATGCTCTCCCTTGACGTCTAGTCACATATAATGTTTACTCTTCTCTTTATGTCATATTAACAGAAAGTCTTTTTTTGACATCTATGTCTTGCATCATATTCTTGGAATAATGTGAATCCCTTGAGTTAACAATGTTTAGCCAAGTTTCTCTCTTTTAGTTCTGCCTTACCTAATGTTCGCTCATCTAGGAATGGTATATACTATTCTGGTTCGACATAATTCACTGTATTCCAAATATTTCTGGCAAATCTTCAGTCAAATAGTGTTGATCATTACCAATAATTCTTGGATCTGATGACGTATTGTTACGACCGGCATTTTATGTAATATTATTTGTGGATTGGGTATAATATTAAAGTCAAATGAAAATATATTCAATGATTTTACGCTAGTGTGAGTGAAAGTTTCTGCATTATAAATTTGCTTTGTGTAGTATATGATTTTTCAAAGCAAGAGTTTATTTAATTTCTTTATTTTTGATTTATAAGGAATATTCTAAGCTGTGGAAAAATTTTCTTTTAAAAGGTATTTTGTTCACAAATTTTGAAAATGATTTTATAAAGTCTCTAAAAATCCAAGTTATTTTATGATATAATTTTATAATTTTTGAACTTGTATTTTATTTTATAAAAATAAATCATTATAAATTTTAGTTGTCATATTTATCAAATTACATAAGAGACCATGCATGCAAATCACCCTTCTATTCTCTCAAAGGGCAAACAAGACTTTTCCAACCCCACTAACTCATTTGATTATTACCAAATTACTACCTTAGCCTTGCATGCAAAATGGCCTAACTTTAACCAAGGGACATTTTTGTAAGTTCTCACTTCCACTCATCATTTGTAAACCAAATAGCATAAAACAAAGAAATCAAAGTGGGAGAAGTCATTCCACTCATTCCACACTCCAACACACCACAAATTTCTCTCCTTTTCCCCCTCCCACCTTGCTCTCGGCCGAAGGCCAAAATCCCCCACCCCCTTCCATTTTTCAATTCATTCTTCATCTTCCCAAGTGTAAATCTTTTACCTACATTCATCTTATATACTTTCCAAGTGTTTTGTGACTTGGAAGTTGAAGTTCCATGGATGCATGTGTAGTTCTTATGTGATCTCCAAAGAGAAACTCTTGATTCTTGTGAATTCAAGAGCTCTCTATGAGATATATTATGTATATGTGCTAACTAAGTGTTTTATGGAGATATCATGCTTTAAAATCCTTTGCATGCTACTGAAATTTCATTATATATTTATGTTTAGCCATGTATGTTAGTTTTAAGACATTAAAATGATGATCAACCATGTTTTGCATGCTACTCTTTTCGAAATCATGTAGTTATGTTTAAAAATCTATAAATTCGAAATATGTGTGCTTAAAATAGATTGTTTCCATGATAAATTTCTTATTAATACTTAAAAGAAGTTATATTTCATGATTATTAAGGATGAGTATTAGGTGCAAGTCGATTTTGCAAGCATTTAAAACTTTATGCCTAGCCGAAATCTTATTATGTGCTTTCCATGAGTTGCATGTGGTTGCATGTTGTTGTTTTTGGGCATGGATGATCTCACTCAAGTTTATTTTGAGAATAAGGGAGTTATTTCAGTAGATCACCATGTATAAGTCTTGGTTTAAGTATTGAGTTGTTGTTAGTTGAGTTTGTCAAGTCAAAACCTTGGAAAATGAGAGTTATAGTTTCTGCAGAAAAATCAGTATAGCACCCTGAGGTTTAGAGTGAGTTTTGACCATGTCATTGGTGTGCACTTTGAGGCCCAAGCTACCAGAAGTTAGTATTGGGAGTATATAAAAGGTTTTAGGAGTTGGTTGGAGGTTTGCATGTCATTTGATTAGGTGCACAAGTAGAATCACAAAATCTGTCCAGCAGGGGACAGTTTTGTTGCAACTTAGAAATAGGGAGATTTGACCATGTCATGGGTAGGCCCTCATTAGGCCCAATTGGGCCTTAGTTAGAGGGTATGTCAGAGAAGTTTTTCCAACCATAGTTCATAGGATATGAGCTAGAACCATGTGTCACAAGTTAATTCAATTCAGGACATTTTCTGCCCAGAAAAACAGGGGAACCTTGGACTTTTAGCTTAGGCCCAAGAAGGCCCAAGCCAGGCCCTTGAGCCACATCAAGTTTGTGAGATGCCCTTAGGTCAGAAGAGTCTTGTGTAAAAGTTTTGAAGGAAAACATGTAGTTTAAGAGTGCCTAATACACTCAAGAAACTATAGTTGTCATTCTGAAATTTGCACCAGTGAGCGCTATCACTTATCACATAGTTTTAGAACACTTAGAAGTGAGTATTAGGTCGACCACCATAGTTGTAAGATAGTATAAGGTCAGTAGAGAAAAAGGCACAAGTGAGGGTAAATAGGTTTTGGATAATTTAGGAAAGGCACATCGAGTTAGGAAGCCGAAATTTGAAGACCTTGTCTAGTTTAGCGACCAAGTGACTTAAGTTGTGAGTCGAGATCATCCAAGCCTAGTGTTGCATTATGGTATATATGGTGTTATTTGGTGTTAATATATGATATGTGAATATGTGGCTATGTGTGTGCAATTATAATTTAAAGGTGAATATAAATTAAGTGCATATAGGCCTAAGTGCCATCCGTGTTTAATTTCGAGTTGTAAATAGGTTAAGTTGGTGAGAATATATTATAATGAGGATTATTATTATTTATGTAGGATCTCGAGACGAGGGAAAACTTGCCATAAAAGTCGAGTGAAGCTCCAGTTGCTCCTACCAGTCAGACCAGACCAGCCTATCTCAAGGCAAGTGATTCAACTTGACCTTCGTATTTACTACAAATAGTTCTTATATATTGATGCAACTATTCTGAGTCATTTTGATATGTTTAAATCAAGTGTATCTTTCGTTTATCTTTGAATTATATAGTTAAATGCCATGATAAAATGAAGAGTTGTTATATTACTTGATTGATCCTCTTGATTAACATGCTGATGATTCCTAAGTATTTATATCTCATCCTGATACTTGAACCCCTATAGAACCTTACCTTGAACTCTGATAGTCAGAAACTTACCCACATGATTCCTCATTGATTGATACCCTCTTTCCTATCCTAAAGCTTGACAATTCTGATATATATATATGCTGAGCTAGAGATCATTACCTTAACACCCATAGTATTCGTGAAGCTTATCTTCTTAATGATCCAACACCTGTACCTTGACGAGAAACCATTGCTTTAAGCCCAGTTTGGCATTACCCCTTCATATTATCCATAAGACTCACCATATTTTCCTGTCCAAGTTCTGACATATGAAAACCTTTTGGTTATCCTAATAGAGTAAAGTTTTATGAATCATGGCCCTGAGATTTAGTACCATATTTCCCATGTTTCGAATTGATCTATAATCCTTCGATAAAAAATGTTTACTGCAAAAAGAGATTTTATCATAATTCGGCATCAGTTTTTGAAATAAATAAAATGAGGGTTTTTCAGTCCCAAAGGGGGATAAATGTTTTCTTTGAATGGTGGATCTGGACTGAGACGCGAGTCCTTTCCACACTTATATTAGGCTTAAAAGTTTCCTAGGGATCCCATTAATGTTTTAGAATCCAGCGAGGTTCGGGATTACTTCGCGGCTGATCACCGGCTGTAATCCGTAGCGTCATAAAATGATTTTGATTAAGACATGATTTTAAAATTATTTTGATACAAGCAAAATGATGCCATCTCACATAGTTTTTATCTCTCGTTACCTTTGGTTATGTCTTTCCATTGTCATTCTTAAAAGTATATCTCAATTTATATTTTGTGTCGTACTGTTAGCACTTGTTGAGCATTTGGCTCACTTCTTGCTTTACCCTGATATTACATCTAGCAGCTATGGTTAGATTCAAGCAGACTGCCCGTAAGACCTGTGATGCTGATGCTTATGTTCGAGCTCAGGTAGAATAAGTAACAATAGTTGTGTGAGGACTCGGTATTTTAAATCAGATGTAATAGTTGGTAGTGTTGGGCTGTTCCAAACCCTAAACTGTAAGATCTTGGATTTTTGTTGTGTATTCTTCATTAAAATGATGTAATAGCTATATTTATTTTGCTGTTAAGTTGGGGGTGTGACAGGTTTTGGTATCAGAGCTATGGTTTAGAGTCCCTGGACAGCCCAAATAGGTTATAGGATATGTGTGTAGGTTATAGATAATATGCGAGAGAGTAGGTTAAGTAAATTATTATTAATACTCCTCTTATTGGTTGTCAGCAAAGGGCGCATTCCTCGTCATCCTCTGGGTCGGATGACACTATTGCTTTCTCCGTGTATGCTGAGTTGAGGCGCGAGTTCGACATGCTTCAGGGCAAGTACGACCGACTGATAGACCAACTGAAGAACGTGTATCCGGACAGCCGAAACTACGAAGGGAAGCCCAAGGAGCAGATGACTGCGAGACTTGAGACCTTGGTTCAGTACGTCAACACTAAGCTTGAGGAGATGCCAGCACACCGGGACCGTACCAGCCAGTATGTCATTCAGATGGTGGCGGATGAGCTCCAGAGCATTGTGAAGACGCTTCGAGAGGAAAAGACTACCAAGCCCCGTTCAGATGGAGTGGAGCCTTAGTTCTTTCCATTTACCTTTCATGTTGTTGTACTATCAGACTCTATGGAATCCCCAGTTATTTCTGTTTTTCCTTTAAATAAGCCTGTTATTCCTAGAATCAGACTATGTCCCAATCCTATGTACTGTGACCTTTAAAATTTCAATAATTATGTGCTATTGTTCCATTTGCTCTCAACTGTTATTTTATGTTTTTATCATCATATCTGCTTAATCTGGAAACTTGACCCCATATGAAAATGAGAATGCCATGCGATACCCTCGAATCATTCATATTTGTTTTGACACAACTCTTATTTCAGGATCATGCCTCCCAAAAAGAAGAACCCAACAACCACCTTCACCACAGACCCAAATATTCTTCGACTACTGGAAACCTTGCAACAGCAAACCAATGCTATAGCTCAACAACAACTAACTCTTCAACAACGAATTGAAAACCTAGATAACCGTGAGCCACACCAACCACCTGAACCACCAGTACCACCTAGACAAATTGTCACTTTCAAGGCTTTTCAGAATGTGAATCCACCTGTATTTCATGATACCACTGATCCAGTGATAGCTAACACATGGATCAAGGAGATGGAAAGGGCTTTTGAGTTGGTACAGTTAGGAGACGATCAGAAGACGCCGTATGCTACTTACTTCTTGAAGGGAGAAGTCATCTATTGGTGGGAATCAGTAAAGGCTATGGAAGTCACTCAGCAGGTTTCTTGGGAGAGATTTAAAAAGTTATTTCTGGACAAGTATTACCCTAAGAACATGCAGAATCAGAGGGAGCTAAAATTTCTTGAGTTGAAGCAAGGGAACATGACTGTATTGGAGTATCAGAAGAAGTTCACTGAGTTGTCAAGGTTTGTGACAAAGTATACCAGCACTGTGGAGGAAAAAGCAAAGAAATTTCAGCAAGGATTGGAGCCTTGGATCAGAGATATGGTGGCTATGTTTGAGCTTGAAACTTATGCGGGAGTAGTACAGAAAGTTGCTCTGATTGAGAATAATGGGATGTAGTCAAGGAAAGAGAGGGATAACAAGAAGAGGAAGGTTCCATTTTATGGAGAAAAGTCTGAACCTGGAAGTTCGCAAGATCGGAATGTAAAGAGGATTGGTTTCCAGAAGGGCGGAAATTTTTAAAAGAAGGGAAATTTGGGCAAAAGGCAAGAATCAAAAGGGAACAACCAGGCAAGCCAAGGGCAAGTTGGAGAAAACAGGTTCCAGAGACCGGAATGCAAGCACTGTGGAAGAAGGCACCCCGGAGTATGCAATAAGCCGAGCATGACCTGTTATAGGTGCAATCAGAAAGGACATTTGGCGAATGAGTGCAAGATGTCGAAGCCAGGAGTTACGTGCTACAAGTGTGGGAAGACTGGACACATGGCTAGGGAGTGTAAGGCAACCGAACCAGTCAAAGCTCTGATGAACGTGGCAAGTACCAGTGCAAGCGTGCCAGCTGAGGTATTGGCATTACCTCCACCACCCGCACCAACCCCGCAAGCAACATCAAGGACATTTGATCTAAAGATGAAAGATGCTGTTCAGAATTCTGAGGTGATAGCAGGTACACTTTTACTCAATAATGTCAAAGCTAAAGTATTGATTGATTCGGGAGCAACAAGATCTTTCATATCAGAATCTTTTGTTGATAAGCTCCAATGTGAGAAAATGATTATGAGTGAGGTAGTAAATGTGGTAATTGCAAACCAAGAGAAGATTCCTGTGAATCAATTTTGTCCAAAGTGTGAGATCGATATTTCGGGATATAAGTTTTCAGCCGACTTGATACTCTTCAAGTTGGGAGAGTTTGACATAATTTTAGGAATGGATTGGTTAGGAGAGAATAGCGCTCAGATTAATTGTAAGACCACGAGAGTGTATTTAAAGACGAAGAGTGGAGAGAAGGTAGTATTTAAGGGGCAGAGGCAAGAGCAACTATTTCTTACAATCGTTCAGGCTAAGAAGTTGTTTAGAAAAGGTTGTGAGTCGTTCCTAGCATATGTAGTGGATTCAGAGAGAGGCAGCCTCAGCATGGAAGATATTCCTGTAGTTAGTGAGTTTCCCGATGTGTTTCCCGATGAACTACCAGGCTTACCACCAGATCGACAAATTGAGTTTGAGATCAACCTTACTCCAGGCACGGAACCAGTTTCAAAGGCCCCATATAGGATGGCACCAGCAGAAATGAAAGAGTTGGCGAGCCAGCTATAAGAATTATTGGATAAAGGAGTGATACGACCAAGTACGTCGCCATGGGGAGCACCTGTTCTGTTTGTAAAAAAAGAAAGATGGGAGTATGCGTCTATGCATAGATTACCGAGAGTTGAATAAGGTGACGATCAAGAACCGGTACCCGCTACCAAGGATAGATGACCTTTTTGATCAGTTGAAGGGAGCAAAATACTTTTCGAAGATTGATTTGAGATCGGGATACCATCAATTAAAGATCAAAGAAGAAGATATTCCTAAGACCGCATTCAGGACCAGATATGGGCATTATGAATTCCTAGTAATGCCGTTTGGATTGACCAACGCTCCGACCGCATTTATGGATCTGATGAATCGGGTATTTAAGAAGTATTTGGACAAATTTGTCGTGGTATTCATTGATGACATCCTTATTTATTCTAAGTCGGAAGAAGAACATAAGCAGCACCTCTGGATAGCCTTGGAGATACTCCGACAAGAGAAGTTGTATGCCAAGTTCACCAAATGTGAGTTTTGGTTAAAGGAAGTTCAATTTTTGGGGCATGTTATTGGAAATGAGGGAGTTAAAGTGGATCCGGAAAAGATTGAGGCAGTTATGAGTTGGGAGAGGCCAAAGACTCCTACGGAAGTGCGAAGTTTTCTAGGATTGGCCGGATACTATAGAAGATTCGTCAAGGATTTCTCGAAGATCGCCACGCCATTGACCAAGTTAACCAGAAAGAATCAAAAGTTTGAATGGAGTGCAGAATATGAAGATATCTTTCAAGAGTTAAAGCAGAAGTTGGTAACAACTCCGGTGTTGGTACTTCCAGATGATCAAGGGAATTTTGTAATATTCAGCGACACTTCACATAAGGGTTTGGGTTGTGTGTTGATGCAACACAGTAAAGTGATCGCATATGCGTCAAGACAGTTGAAGCCGCATGAGTTAAAGTACCCGACGCATGATTTGGAACTAGCCGCCATAGTGTTCGCACTCAAGATCTGGAGACATTACCTCTATGGAGAGAAGTGTGAAATCTACACGGATCACAAGAGTTTAAAGTACATTTTTACTCAGAAAGAGCTCAATATGAGGCAGAGGAGATGGCTGGAATTGATCAAGGACTATGACTGCTCGATAAATTACCATCCTGGAAAGGCGAACGTAGTGGCCGATGCTCTGAGTAGGAAGGAGAGATTGAATATGATGATAACATCAAAAGAGTTAACTGAAGAAATCGAAAAATTGGAATTGGAACTTTGTGCTTATGGAAAAGTCGAGGAAGTTTGTCGTGCAATGACCTTTCAGCCAACACTAGTGGAAAAGATAAAAAAATGTCAAGAAGAAGAAATGGAAAAAGAGAAGAATCAGTTATCTGGAGAGGAGATTAATACTCAAAGGGATGAGCAAGGGATACTAAGGTTTTCATCCAGAATATGGATTCCCCATGTACCTGAATTAAAGAATGAGATCCTCCATGAAGCCCACAATTCGAAATTTTCAATCCACCCGGGAAGCACCAAGATGTATCGAGACTTAAAGAAGAACTTTTGGTGGCCAAATATGAAGCGAGACGTGGCAGAATGGGTTGCGAAGTGCTATACTTGTCAGAAAGTAAAGTGTTAGGTCCCAATATGTTTGTAGAAGGGGGGTTGAATACAAACAGTACCAAATAATCGAATAAATGCGGAATAAAAAAGGTGAAACAAAATTCAAGTTAAATAAAAATATTATTAAACTTGAAAGGTGTTACAATAACTGTATCGATTACAAGGTATTAATCTCAAATCAATTATCACAAATCTAGAATAAATTCGACATGAACTTTTTCTATTTTTTCAATAATTAGAATCAAATGCTAAACGCGATTTGAGATTAAGTTCTAGGGATTTTGATCCGCTAGATTGTTACACAAGAACAAGAGAATGATTTCTAGTTGATTGGATTTAACTTTGCAATCTAGAAATTGATCTTGAATTAAGCAGATAAAAAATTGAATGTTTCAGAGGCGGCTGCTTTTTCTTTCTGTTTGTTCTTGGCTTCTATTTTTTCTGGATAATTGAGTTGCTGCTGCTCTGCTTCTTTTTAATCAACAGCCGAATAGAATTGAACTGGCATGACAATCCTATAGCTGGCAAGACTTTCGGTAGGACAATGGATTGAACTAGCAAGACAATCTGAATGAACTAGCATGACAATCAGAATGAACTAGCAAGACAATCATCCTCCTAGTGTAACTTTCGGTGAGACTATTGAAAATGGCCTAGCA
This sequence comes from Apium graveolens, assembly GCF_009905375.1. Taxonomy (NCBI): domain Eukaryota; kingdom Viridiplantae; phylum Streptophyta; class Magnoliopsida; order Apiales; family Apiaceae; genus Apium; species Apium graveolens. The sequence goes on from NC_133657.1 coordinate 84,213,960, forward strand.
TGACAATCGGTATGACAATCCTGATTGTCATGCTAGTTCATTTTCAATTGTCTTGCTGATTTAATGCAGATTTTAATCTAAACAGAAATTCTAATAAGACAATTAAATGTATTGGCATGACTTTCGGTATGACTATCAATTGTCATACCGATTGTCATACTAGTTCAAATGAATTGTCTTGTTTTGAATTTAAGCAGATTTTAAACCAATTAAAATCTTGTAAATCCTCAATATTAATTCTAAATTAATTAATCAATTTAATTCAATTAATCAATAAATTAATCTTTGCAGATATAATTTATTTTCTTAATTAAATTAGATGACTTAATTAATTAATAGAGAATTAATTCTAGTCTTCAACAGCACCCATACTTCTGCAGATCTTCTGAAAATCACTGAAAATTATGAATCAATTCCACCACTTCAATGTTGACACTCGATGTACTGTCTTGTTCATGAGTGACTAACTTCCGTGACGTTTCTTCATGTCTTGACTTTGACACTTTGATTTTCTTCAGATTAAATCCTTGTAATTAATGATACTCTGACGAGATCTCTGTCACTTGATTAAATCCACGATCTTGATTTATATCACTGAGGCATGATCAACTTCTTGAACTTCTTCCAGTGAATTAACTCCTCAAGTCTGTAGATGAACCTTGTTTCTGAATCCTTTGACAGATATTACTTTGCGAGATCTCTCTGACGGTCGATCCACTATTTACTTATTATATTCTTATTTGAGTTGAGTTGAATCCTCGAATATACAAATAGGCCTATGACATATGACTTACAATCTCCCCCTATTTGTTTGTTAGAAAATAACACACAAATACCTAGAGGATAACTCAACTAACAAATAAGAAAAAGATATAAACAGAAATGCAAAGTAAATAGTAGAAAAGTTCTGGACTAGATTTAACATTTTCCAGATTCCAAGTAGATGTTCCTCTAGACTGAACATATCTTCAAGTAGTTCCATCTTCATTTGTACAACCACATTTCCTGTTGAGAAGCCCATATCTCTCTTGCTTCTCCCCCTATGAGAATCAACTGATTAAAGAAGATCACCTTCGTTTACCACCTCTCCCGTACAATAGGATCCGCAGATAAAAACCAATGGTACTCCCCTTTTGAAAACAGCTTCTTCCTTTACTAGAAAATCACCTTGTGTTTACCACCTCTCCCGTACAATAGGATCCGTAGTTACAAACAACAATGGTGTGGTGTAGTGTACATGTAGGATCTTTTTCTTACTCCCTGCTATTTCTCCCCCTTAGTTGAGGAATCCTCCAAACTATTACTTAAGCTTTTATCTCCCCCTTAGTGAAGGAATGTATGCCGTCGTCTGAAGAAGTTCTCATATTTCACTTGGTTGGAAAAGAAATAACAAGTAGTTTCTCTTTCTTCCTCACTGTGAGTGTGTGATTCTGTTTAGTGTACCTCACATGTGTTTCACTCTTCTCTCCACTCGTGTTTACACTCATTCTCACAGGTGTATCACTCTTCTCTCATAGCTCCATAATCCAGCTGTACCTGCAAGGAAAATCACCTTAGCCATCCTTAAGGAGGTCACAGGTGGTGCAATGGGAGTTCACAAATCCCCATCCCTGTTAAACTCGTCAGATGAATCTGAGTCAAAATTTACAAGTTGCTAGTTTCCCTTTTAGGATTCCAGATTTGAATTCTGGGAAGGTAAACAATGATCCAACGAATTTAGCATAAAGATCAAAGTTCCCTTCTAACGTCTGTGAAGACATTTCCTTGTGACTTATCAGGTAATATCTGAATCATTGTCAACAAGTTGCCGATCTGCACCTATGTCAGATCCACTATCCGCAGATGCATCCAGGGGATTTAAGCCTGGGGAGGTAGATACTGACCACTGACATATGGCTTTTGGATCAGTATCCTCTCCTAACACCTGTAAAGGCAATTGGTCCACTAACGAACCTTGAACAATCGAATCTGACCTTAAAATGGTCGAAACTCTTGTTTCCGTCAACTCATCCTTTGTGTGTGTAACCTCTTCTTGTGCATCAAGAATTGTTTATATTTGAAGTGGTGACACTACATCGGATACCTTGGCTGACAGGCAAAATTCAATAGACGCACCCTGTTGAGAGAATGAATCTAGTAACTGTTTTTGTGCCTTTTCAGCCATTACATCTTTTTGAGAAGATGTATGGGGCTAGCAGTTGTCTCGGTTTAAATACTACTCATCTATGTAGGAGACAGAGCTACTGGGTTGACTACAGAACCTTCCTTATGTGGTGCACTAAGGCACTATCTCCCTCACGCTCATTCATACTACATTTAGTGGTAAGAGAGTGTTGGTTGGTTCTGTTTCTGTGTTTGTCTTTACAGTCTGGGATAGACGTTGTGGGTTTTCAACCTCATGACTGTCAATGAAAGAAAGCCATTGGAGACTGAACCTGTAACACAGAATATATGGTAATAGAGAGAAAATGATTTACAATAGTGATTTCAAAAGATTTTACATGACATAAGAAATCACTAATGTAGAAAGAAGTTTGATTTTGTTTTTCAATATGAATGAGTTTTTGATAAAACATTGATCACTTAGGGTAAAGTCTAAGTAATTCTCATTCATGTCAAAAGCTTACAAATATCTGCAACATAATGTTAACAAGATATCATTGACCGATACTTGTCAAGTACTTTAGATACTAATTGTTATGTTGCATAATCAATATACCACTGCACATATAAAACAATATGATTGTGCTTAGTGATAAGATAGTTATAAATATGACGACTCTACTTATTCATATAAAACTGTAACTGCAGTTAGAGTGCCATACCATGTCCTTGACGATTGCTTGAGCAGTATACTAGTTCATACCAACCTGAAGTGAGATTGTGAAGAAGAGATTGCATAGTCCAATAGATCTGCAGCTGCAAAGTCCATGAACTGTGGTGCACTGACTTCCTCTTTTAACTCACCAATCAGGAGTACACTTGTACACATCTTACTAGAGTACAATTCCAAGTGTAATGTGCAGCAGGTGCCTGATATGTCGTAATATTCTCAAGTCTCGTCACTGGTGCTATATGTTAGATATTGCTTCCTGATAATAACCTAGCACAATATACAAAATTACAATGATAACATTCCCAGCTTGCAAACAGCCATATCCCTCAGATAAACCTTTGCTGTTATCTCCAAAGGTAATCAGGGGGCCGGCTTTCTCAATCCTCATTTGATAGCAGGGCTCTATCTCCGGTCATATGTCTTGATGATCCACTGTCAAGAATCCACACTACCGGTTACACCTGTATACTGCCCTGCACTTCAAATGGATTAGACCTTCTTCGGAACCCAAACTTGGTTGGGCCCGGCATACTTGTAGAATTGTCCTTTGTCATGCAAAATAACATTTTTAATTTTAACGATCTCAACATTCTCAATGACTGAACATTTGACCTTGTAAACAGCCTTAACAAATTTCTGTTTAAGCTTAGGCACAAATGTCTCCTTTCTAGCCTTAGAAGGACTAGCAGTCTTAGACCTATCATGCTTCTTGTTATTCACATGCTGACGAGGAGTAGTCTTATCATTAGACACATGCTTACCATTAAAATAAGCATACATCATATTAAAAGCACAAGACATATAATAAGCAACACCACATGCTTTATGAGAGTGATTAACAGCAGGTAATTTATGCATGGTAGACATGGCATTATTGTTATCCAACTCATGTGTGTCTGAGTTATTCTCAGTTGCTTTCACAACTTTGACTGGAACTTTCGACTCACTTGACTTGGAAACAATCTTCTCATAAGCATGATCCTCAGCACGTATTTCTTCTTGAATAACAGAAGAGGTCGCATCAAATGGTTCAGCAATTGATGCTTTATAGAGGGGTTCATCAACACCCTTAAGCACATGTGGTACTTCCCTCCCTTTAGCACAGACATGAGGAGGAGAGTTTATGCCTAATTCTCCAATAGCAACATTGTAATCATAACCTATTCCAGATGTTTGATTAACAGCTTGCTTACTGTAGAACTCTTTAGCCTTCGAACAAGAATTGAAGTAGGCTCTAACCTTAGTCTCAAGACCGGTGATCTTGTCTTTGAGAATAGTTTCGAGTTTTCTATAACAGTCAACTCTATTCTCTAGAAAAGATACCTGTTCTTTTAATTTGTCTTGATTAATGTGCACAAGTCTTAATTCATTGACCTCTTTCTCAAGGTCTGTGATCTGTAAACTTAACAGTTCATTATCACGACGTGCACAATCTAAGTTACCTCTTAGATGATAAACCATTTCAGCATCAGAAAGTTTTACCTCTATTCTTGATGATGAAGCTTTTCCATCAATAGCCATAAGAGCAAGATTTCCTTCTTCTTCATCTTCACTATCAGTATCATCCCAGCTTCTTCCCTTTGCCAGATAAGCCCTTTCAGAGTTCTTTCTTACTTGCTTTGGCTTCCTACATTCTGTGGCAAAGTGTCCCAACTCATTGCAGTTATAGCATCTAATGGTGCTCCGATCAACCATCCCTGTTTTGTACCCACCACTGCTGGTGTTAGAGGATGAAGATCCACCTTTCTGGAATTTGTTGTAGTTGGACTTGTACTTAAGCTTGGGATTCCTCCTGAATCTGACATGGGAGAATCTCTTGACAATTTGGGCCATTGATTCATCTTCCAATTGCTCCAGCTCTTCCAAGGAATAAAAATCATCACTTGATTGATTTGTAGTAGGAGGATCATATTCTGCTACTAATTCATTTTCCTCACCCTTGGAAAACTGTACCATTCTTTCTAACTGTTGAGATTGTTGTTATTGTTGACCTTCAGCTACAAGTGCATTAGATGTGCTGACCATTTTATCCTTCCCGTAGACTTCCTTCTGTTGAATCTGCTCCAACTCATAAGTTTTTAACACTCCATAGAGCCTGTCCAAAGAAATCTCACTCAGATCTCTAGCTTCTCTAATGGCAGTGATTCTATGTTCAAGATGAGCTGGCAGTGTTAAAAGGAACTTTTTGTTGACCTCCCTGATTGAATAATACTTTCCATTGATGTTCAGGTTGTTGATCAACGCATTGTACCTCTCAAACACTTCAGTAATTCCTTCTCCTGGATTTGATTTGAAATGTTCATATTCAGAGGTTAGGATTTCCAACTTGTTCTCCCTAACTTCCTCTGTGCCTTCATTAATTACCTCAATAGTTTCCCACATGTGTTTAGAATTTTTACAGTTCATCACATGTCTGTTCATCAAGGGATCAAGGGAATCAATTAATATTAATTGAAGGCTGGCATCCAAGGAGGCTTCTTCCTTCTCAGCAGGAGTAAAATCTTCGGGCTCTTTTGGATAGGTTCTAGCTTTAGTAGTCACCACACCATCTATTATTACCTCTGGTTCAATAACCATCGGAGTTTTTATACCCTTCTTTAACAAGTTTGAATATTTGGGATTTGCAACTTGTAAAAATAATAGCATCTTCTTCTTCCACATGATATAATTCTCTTTATCAAATTGTGGAATTTTAACGGTTCCAACTTTATGTGAAGTCATTATGAATTTTTGAATAAATAAAAATTCAAGGAGTTGAAAGATCACAAAAGTCTAGGATCTTGATTTGTTCGTTAATCAGAAGGCTCTGATACCAATTGTTAGGTCCCAATGTGTTTGTAGAAGGGGGGTTGAATACAAACAGTACCAAATAATCGAATAAATGCGGAATAAAAAAGGTGAAACAAAATTCAAGTTAAATAAAAATATTATTAAACTTGAAAGGTGTTACAATAACTGTATCGATTACAAGGTATTAATCTCAAATCAATTATCACAAATCTAGAATAAATTCGACATGAACTTTTTCTATTTTTGCAATAATTAGAATCAAATGCTAAACGCGATTTGAGATTAAGTTCTAGGGATTTTGATCCGCTAGATTGTTACACAAGAACAAGAGAATGATTTCTAGTTGATTGGATTTAACTTTGCAATCTAGAAATTGATCTTGAATTAAGCAGATAAAAAATTGAATGTTTCAGAGGCGGCTGCTTTTTCTTTCTGTTTGTTCTTGGCTTCTATTTTTTCTGGATAATTGAGTTGCTGCTGCTCTGCTTCTTTTTAATCAACAGCCGAATAGAATTGAACTGGCATGACAATCCTATAGCTGGCAAGACTTTCGGTAGGACAATGGATTGAACTAGAAAGACAATCTGAATGAACTAGCATGACAATCAGAATGAACTAGCAAGACAATCATCCTCCTAGTGTAACTTTCGGTGAGACTATTGAAAATGGCCTAGCATGACAATCGGTATGACAATCCTGATTGTCATGCTAGTTCATTTTCAATTGTCTTGCTGATTTAATGCAGATTTTAATCTAAACAGAAATTCTAATAAGACAATTAAATGTATTGGCATGACTTTCGGTATGACTATCAATTGTCATACCGATTGTCATACTAGTTCAAATGAATTATCTTGTTTTGAATTTAAGCAGATTTTAAACCAATTAAAATCTTGTAAATCCTCAATATTAATTCTAAATTAATTAATCAATTTAATTCAATTAATCAATAAATTAATCTTTGCAGATATAATTTATTTTCTTAATTAAATTAGATGACTTAATTAATTAATAGAGAATTAATTCTAGTCTTCAACAGCACCCATACTTCTGCAGATCTTCTGAAAATCACTGAAAATTATGAATCAATTCCACCACTTCAATGTTGACACTCGATGTACTGTCTTGTTCATGAGTGACTAACTTCCGTGACGTTTCTTCATGTCTTGACTTTGACACTTTGATTTTCTTCAGATTAAATCCTTGTAATTAATGATACTCTGACGAGATCTCTGTCACTTGATTAAATCCACGATCTTGATTTATATCACTGAGGCATGATCAACTTCTTGAACTTCTTCCAGTGAATTAACTCCTCAAGTCTGTAGATGAACCTTGTTTCTGAATCCTTTGACAGATATTACTTTGCGAGATCTCTCTGACGGTCGATCCACTATTTACTTATTATATTCTTATTTGAGTTGAGTTGAATCCTCGAATATACAAATAGGCCTATGACATATGACTTACATAAAGGCAGAACATCAACGACCAAGCGGATTAATTCAGCCCCTGAAGATTCCAGAATGGAAATGGGAAAATATCGCTATGGACTTTATAGTAGGACTACCGCGAATGAAATCCGGACATGACGCAATATGGGTTATAGTTGATCGTCTTACGAAGTCGGCGCATTTCCTTCCAATAAACGAGAAGTCGTCATTGGACAAGTTGGTTCATTTGTATGTGCGCGAAATCGTACTAAGGCATGGAGTACCCGTATCAATAGTTTCAGACAGAGATCCCCGATTTAACTCGAGATTCTGGAAGTAATTTCAGGAATGTCTTGGCACAAAGTTGAATATGAGCACGGCGTACCACCCGCAGACTGATGGCCAGAGTGAAAGGACAATTCAAACAATTGAAGATATGTTGCGCAGTTGTGCAATCGATTTTACAGGAAGTTGGGACGACCATTTGCCGTTGATTGAATTCTCTTACAACAACAGCTATCATTTCAGTATCGGCATGTGCATAATGTGTTCCATGTGTCGTTGCTTAAGAGGTACAATCCTGACGCTAACCATGTGATAGAGTATGAACCTGTAGAAATTCAGGCAGACCTGTCATTTGTGGAGCAACCGGTTAAAATACTCGACTGGCAAGTAAAGAATCTTAGAAATAAGTCAGTAAAGTTAGTAAAAGTACTTTGGAGGAACCCTAAGGTCGAAGAGTCGACTTGGGAGTTAGAGTCTGATATGCGTTCCCGGAATCCTCATCTTTTCTCTTAGATCTAGGGACAGAATCCCTTAAGGGGAGAGGATGTTACGACCGACATTTTATGTAATATTATTTATGGATTGGGTATAATATTAAAGTCAAATGAAAATATATTCAATGATTTTACGCTAATGTGAGTGAAAATTTCTGCATTATAAATTTGTTTTGTGTAGTATATGATTTTTCAAAGCAAGAGTTTATTTAATTTCTTTATTTTTGATTTATAAGGAATATTCTAAGCTTTGGAAAAAATTTCTTTTAAAAGGTATTTTGTTCACAAATTTTTAAAATGATTTTATAAAGTCTCTAAAAATCCAAGTTATTTTATGATATAAATTTTATAATTTTTGAACTTGTATTTTATTTTATAAAAATAAATCATTATAAATTTTAGTTGTCATATTTATCAAATTACATAAGAGACCATGCATGCAAATTACCCTTCTATTCTCTCAAAGGGCAAACAAGACTTTTCCAACCCCACTAACTCATTTGATTATTACCAAATTACTACCTTAGCCTTGCATGCAAAATGGCCTAACTTTAACCAAGGGACATTTTTGTAAGTTCTCACTTCCACTCATCATTTGTAAACCAAATAGCATAAAACAAAGAAATCAAAGTGGGAGAAGTCATTCCACTCATTCCACACTCCAACACACCACAAATTTCTCTCCTTTTCCCCCTCCCACCATGCTCTCGGCCGAAGGCCAAAATCCCCCATCCCCTTCCATTTTTCAATTCATTCTTCATCTTCCCAATTGTAAATCTTTTACCTACATTCATCTTATATACTTTCCAAGTGTTTTGTGACTTGGAAGTTGAAGTTCCATGGATGCATGTGTAGTTCTTATGTGATCTCCAAAGAGAAACTCTTGATTCTTGTGAATTCAAGAGCTCTCTATGAGATATATTATGTATATGTGCTAACTAAGTGTTTTATGGAGATATCATGCTTTAAAATCCTTTGCATGCTACTGAAATTTCATTATATATTTATGTTTAGCCATGCATGTTAGTTTTAAGACATTAAAATGATGATCAACCATGTTTTGCATGCTACTCTTTTCTAAATCATGTAGTTATGTTTAAAAATCTATAAATTCGAAATATGTGTGCTTAAAATAGATTGTTTCCATGATAAATTTCTTATTAATACTTAAAAAAAGTTATATTTCATGATTATTAAGGATGAGTATTAGGTGCAAGTCGATTTTGCAAGCATTTAAAACTTTATGCCTAGCCGAAATCTTGTTATGTATTTTCCATGAGTTGCATGTTATATATTTGGTTGCATGTTGTTGTTTTTGGGCATGGATGATCTCACCCAAGTTTATTTTGAGAATAAGGGAGTTATTTCAGTAGATCACCATGTATAAGTATTGGTTTAAGTATTGAGTTGTTGTTAGTTGAGTTTGTCAAGTCAAAACCTTGGAAAATGAGAGTTATAGTTTCTGCAGAAAAATCAGTATAGCACCCTGAGGTTTAGAGTGAGTTTTGACCATGTCATTGGTGTGCACTTTGAGGCCCAAGCTACCAGAAGTTAGTATTGGGAGTATATAAAAGGTTTTAGGAGTTGGTTGGAGGTTTGCATGTCATTTGATTAGGTGCACAAGTAGAATCACAAAATCTGTCCAGCAGGGGACAGTTTTGTTGCAACTTAGAAATAGTGAGATTTGACCATGTCATGGGTAGGCCCTCATTATGCCCAATTGGGACTTAGTTAGAGGGTATGTCAGAGAAGTTTTTCCAACCATAGTTCATAGGATATGAGCTAGAACCATGTGTCACAAGTTAATTCAAGTCATGGCATTTTCTGCCCAGAAAAACAGGGGAACCTTGGACTTTTAGCTTAGGCCCAAGCCAGGCCCTTGAGCCACATCAAGTTTGTGAGATGCCCTTAGGTCAGGAGAGTCTTGTGTAAAAGTTTTGAAGTAAAACATTTAGTTTAAGAGTGCCTAATGCACTCAAGAAACTATAGTTGTCATTCTGCAATTTGCACCAGTGAGCGCTATCACTTATCACATAGTTTTAGAACACTTAGAAGTGAGTATTAGGTCGACCACCATAGTTGCAAGATAGTATAAGGTCAGTAGAGCAAAAGGCACAAGTGAGGGTCAATAGGTTTTGGATAATTTAGGAAAGGCACATCGAGTTAGGAAGCCGAAATTTGAAGACCTTGTCTAGTTTAGCGACCAAGTGACTTAAGTTGTGAGTCGAGATCATCCAAGCCTAGTGTTGTATTATGGTATATATGGTGTTATTTGGTGTTAATATATGATATGTGAATATGTGGCTATGTGTGTGCAATTATAATTTAAAGGTGAATATAAATTAAATGCATATAGGCCTAAATGCCATCCGTGTTTAATTTCGAGTTGTAAATAGGTTAAGTTGGTGAGAATATATTATAATGAGGATTATTATTATTTATGTAGGATCTCGAGACGAGGAAAAACTTGCCATAAAAGTCGAGTGAAGCTCCAGTTGCTCCTACCAGTCAGACCAGACCAACCTATCTCAAGGCAAGTGATTCAACTTGACCTTCGTATTTACTACAAATAGTTCTTATATATTGATGCAACTATTCTGAGTCATTTTGATATGTTTAAATCAAGCGTATCTTTCGTTTATCTTTGAATTATATAGTTAAATGCCATGATAAAATGAAGAGTTGTTATATTACTTGATTGATCCTCTTGATTAACATGCTGATGATTCCTAAGTATTTATATCTCATCCTGATACTTGAACCCCTATAGAACCTTACCTTGAACTCTGATAGTCAGAAACTTACCCACATGATTCCTCATTGATTGATACCCTCTTTCCTATCCTAAAGCTTGACAATTCTGATATATATATACATGCTGAGCTAGAGATCATTACCTTAACACCCATAGTATTCGTGAAGCTTATCTTCTTAATGGTCCAACACCTGTACCTTGACGAGAAACCATTGCTTTAAGCCCAGTTTGGCATTACCCCTTCATATTATCCATAAGACTCACCATATTTTCCTGTCCAAGTTCTGACATATGAAAACCTTTTGGTTATCCTAATAGAGTAAAGTTTTGTGAATCATGGCCCTGAGATTTAGTACCATATTTCCCATGTTTCGAGTTGATCTATAATCCTTTGATAAAAAATGTTTACTGCAAAAAGAGATTTTGTCATAATTCGGCATCAGTTTTTGAAATAAATAAAATGAGGGTTTTTCAGTCCCAAAGGGGGATAAATGTTTTCTTTGAATGGTGGATCTGGACTGAGACGCGAGTCCTTTCCACACTTATATTAGGCTTAAAAGTTACCTAGGGATCCCATTAATGTTTTAGAACCCAGCGAGGTTCGGGATTACTTCGCGGCTGATCACCGGCTGTAATCCGTAGCGTCATAAAATGATTTTGATTAAGACATAATTTTAAAATTATTTTGATGCGAGCAAAATGATGCCATCTCACATAGTTTTTATCTCTCGTTACTTTTGGTTATGTCTTTCCATTGTCATTCTTAAAAGTATATCTCAATTTATATTTTGTGTCGTAATGTTAGCACTTGTTAAGCATTTGGCTCACTTCTTGCTTTACCCTGATATTACAGCTAGCAGCTATGGTTAGATTCAAGCAGACTGCCCGTAAGACCTGTGATGCTGATGCTTATGTTCGAGCTCAGGTAGAATAAGTAACAATAGTTGTGTGAGGACTCGGTATTTTAAATCAGATGTAATAGTTGGTAGTGTTGGGCTGTTCCAAACCCTAAACTGTAAGATCTTGGATTTTGGTTGTGTATTCTTCATTAAAATGATGTAATAGCTATATTTATTTTGCTGTTAAGTTGGGGGTGTGACACGTATCACCATTTCTTCAAGCCGCAACTAACTCACTTATTGGACAAGTTGTTCATTGATAAAAGAGAATGACTAGGTTTGGAATAATCTATCAATAATGATTCATTTGACGCTTTTCCCCATTTTTTCTTCATGTCTGGTCACTGGATATTTCTTTTAGTCTTTGGTACTTAATCATATTCCTGAGATGTATTCCCTATCTCAATTTACAAATATTTCATCAAATTCTTCACTTTACTTCTGTCCAAAAAGATTAATAATATCGATCAATTCCAATCCATACTTAAATCTGATAGTGCACCATAATCTCCTTGTAGCAATATCAACTTATTCCTTAGGTAAAGTATTTGTTAATAAAATAATGGTTAGGTTTAGTTAACCTATCCTTAATAATTTAAATAACGTTGGATTCATCTCTTATTTTTGAGTGATTCTCTATATCGCCCCTTCACGAGCTATACTCATTTTTGAAAAGGTTACGGTAATAGGTTCACCCTCTGATGCTGGCTTTAATTCTTCAATAAATATGACATTTACTTACATGTCCTCCTATTTCCATTCTTATTCCATGTCAATCCATACCTTCGTTTAAATTTTCCATACTTAATAGCAGTCTTCGAATGAATTTCCTCTGTCCAAATATAGGTGTCTCACTTCATACCCTACATTTGTTCTGGCATCCTGGTGTTCATAACTTTCTTATATCCTGGACAATCTTATAAAATTTCTCTATCATCCTTTTGATTCCACTTTCCTTTCTAGCCAAGTTCTCCATTCTCATGACTCATTGTCTCTTCTTAATATAAGCAATCCCTTCTTTCTAATTATACTAATTTGTTTATCATTAGATAAGCCCTTATGTGGATAATACTGAAATGAAAGCTTTCTATTAATAAATATCTTGTTAACAGAACTATCAAAATCCATTGACAGCGATTTCCTTAGCCTTACTCACATAAAATCGCACAACTTTTATTTTAAATAACTTCAACTCTCTTCTGTCACATCTTTGGCCTCTTCGCATTGAAGATATGTTTCAAATTATTGAGGTCTATGCCCTCTATACATCGTCTTTCCCGCATAATCAAAACATCTCCATTTTTAATTCACATACTAACATTGTCAGCTTATATCAAATACTCGTATTGTGAGTTTTCCAGTATTTTAAATAATTCTTATTACATTGTCTTTCTATATTGGTATACCTTCAAATCCTTTAATAAAACTTTATTTCAGATAATAAAATCTTTTTGATTGTCTAACAACATCCATATTGATGTAGTGATTAATCTCTCCTTCATTCTCTTCCTTCCTTCTCTTGGCTCTTATCTTGTACCTTTAGTTCTTGAAAACATTCTTCTTGCTCGCATATGCAAATAACCCTTTTTTTTATTCTCATATTTATTGCAAAGGCATATTCATCCAATTAAATATTCGCTCACTTGCGGTAACATCGCGTTGATTTCGCTAAACTTTTGAATTTTATTGGTGTCCTTAGTTCCTCCAAATTTCTCATTGCTCTGACTTCGGATCCGAAAATCACATCAGAATTTGACTTAATCTAATTGGAATTGATTTCCATCCAACTGACCATAAGTTGATAAAATTAACCAATTAACTCTTTTAATTGATCAATCGAACCAAATAATGACTAGCTAAATGAAATCAGAGACCAATTATATAAATTCAGTTTGGCTATAACCACTTTTTTCAGGAACCGAGATCGCAATCATTTGTAGTATCAACAGGAATATTAATAACACACTAAAGTATAGTTTTACCTTTAAAGGTAGGGTATTTCTAAAAAATTTGGGCAACATCTCCTCTATATTATGGGCTACCAGTCGGACTCAAGATGACACCAACAATTAACCAACAACCAATCAACCGATTCAATCCACCATCATGAATTCATCATTTCACCATACTTCAAAACATATAATACTAATATCTACATATACTACTGACTAACATAGCATACATAGTTTTATCCAACTAGGGATATAACCATACCTTTCGTTTATTCCTTCAAACTATCTCGGAACTCCAATATTGAATATAAAATTATTCTATTATTTCTTATAAACCTTATTCCAGGATTCTTCTAGTTCATCATTAAGCTCTTTAAATTAACAATTTATATCACTTATACCTGTGCATAAATCCGTTCTAAAGGAATTTTTTTAATCTTATTTTCCATGGCTCATACCTGTATATGGATATTTTTAAGAATCTATACTGCATCTTTCAACTGATCAAACAAATCCTCTGCCCTAGAGAATATATACTTTTTCTCATTAGTTAACTTGTCTAACTTCGTAATACCAACACAGGGTCTTAATCAATACTATCATAATATGTGAGAATTCTTTAGTTTTAAAGCGTTACTTCTTAAGAAATTTCGTAATTGGATCCCTATTTCTTCATCTACTTCTATTGTCCCGTCAATCGTTTGCCTCGTCTGGTATATATAACTTTAACTTCTTATTTTTATGGTTAATTGACCTCATACGGTTTGCTAGCTACTCCAATTCACGCCCAAAATCTCGGACGTGCCATGTATCACGTATACAGATTTCCACTTCTGATTTGATGTCTTCATAACAACCACGTTATTGGCATGATGATTCTTCTTTGCACGGACATGTCCACCGTTTATTGGCTTGTAATCATCTTTATACTCAACAAGTAATTCCATCCGCTACACGAGGTTATTTTACTTCTTTTAGGACGCTCAAAGAGTAGACTTTATATAAGAAGAGAATTTATGAATATGATTCTGATTGGAAATCTTTTGTAAAGAATAAGAGTACAAGGAAACAATCGGAAGGATCTATAAATCAATAAGTCATAATTGAAGAGGAAAGAATGAATGATGATTTAGATATGAATGAGACAACCATATTTGTACTCAAGATGGCCAGTCTTTCATACTATATGGCCTACATCACATGATTAGGTGGCGTCCCACCAGACTCTTCGTCAATTCGATAAAGTGTCATATCATAATATTGTTTATCTCGTTCAAAAAGAAATATTCTGAGAAGAGAAATAATTTGAAAGGAATAAAATAAATTTTCTTTCCTTCTTGTCTCATATATTTATTACTGAGAGAAGCTCACACGTATTCAAGAATCAAGAAGAGTCTACGCAGTCGTGGAAAAGAATGACACCGTTGGTCGCCATCTACGTTGCGATTATGCATACTTTTAGGGCTCGTTCGAGTAACAGATTCCAGATCCACGTCAGATGATAGATTCGAAAAATCTTCTGGAAATACCTTTAACATTTTAATAATCTGAGTGTAATCATCTTCTCATTTTAATAGATTAGAAGTTCTGTTAAGAAAATCTTTTTCAAAAACTTGTTTTAGAATTTAAAAAAATCAAACATCTGGTTGTCCTTACTACATGGGTTAGTTGTTGTTCTCTTCAACCACAATAAGGTACCTAATTAAAGAAATGACCACCTAAGGATCTATCCACTTCAGTATATCTTCTACCCCTTATTGGGTTCATTTCTCCTTTATTAGTCGGTAAAACTTTTATTAGTCGACGAAACTTCATTTACTGTTGCATACTAGTTTATTAGTAACTAAAAATCCCGTGCTGTCATCTGATACTCTCTGTGATATTTTCATCACCGTCCTTGATGACGTAGTTACCACCGATTGACATAATTCGATGTTCTGTCCATACATAAGGTCGTATCTTCTTGTTAACCTAAGTATAACTAATAAGATCGATATGTTAATCCTTGCGCGGCGCCCAAAAAGTGATAAGAAGCTCATCGCCACAGTGGTGCCTTTAAACTTGCGATGTGGGCTCTTTGTTAGCTTCAATCGACTCGTTACCACCAGTTTGGAGCTTGATATGCTACGCTATTCTAAGTTGGTTCATACTAAAACTTTTATATCTTTCCTTATACAAAATTCCCACAGAAATCAATCGCATTTTCCTTTAAAACTGTACGAAAACAGGGTAATTTACCCATTCTCCATCGAGCTATCGACTCTTCTCAACCATAGGATCTGGGAACTCAATATATTTATAGTGTAAATATATTCGCCTTTCATTTTTCTTAACAATATCCTATCTTACTAACCCATATCGGATATGCTAATCTTAATTTACACTCAACTCGAACTCAAAATGAGTATACTCAGGGACTTTCTTATCTTATATGACCTGTCAATCCTATCTTACTTCCACATATTCTTATTTCAGGGACCAATAACCTGTAGCTCTGATACCAACTGTAACATCCCCAAATTCGGGGTCAGGATTGGTTGTCACTGAACAACTTTAAATAATATAAACCTGTATATTAAAACAAATATACAGATAACCCCTCATTATTCCAGATCGTTTACAGGTTATGGTATGAAACAAGAATCTATCCTTCTAAAATTAAAGTAACTAAATACAATGCTATTACCTCTTTACTAACTTCCATAAATTATTTACTCTGACACCTCCAAATTTCTTCGGCTGGGATCTCTCCATTTTTGTTGTCTATTAAGAGCTATTCACTTTTGTCCTCATGTGATACTCAAAGAAATAAGAGTTCATAAAGCAAGAGTGAGCCAAAAATATCCAGCAAGTATCATAAATGGTTTCCAGGTATCAGATCAAAGAAACTTAAGGAAATGATTATTGAATGATTTCAAAACATCTTCATTTATTTAAAACAGTTGAGAGAACAAAACATCGGCCCTCATTGGCCTTTAATCATAAATCACATTTTTCTGTAAAAGAACAGTGAATGTTTCGATGCTTCATCCCTTTGAATCAAATCTTTATTTAATTTTGTAATTATATACTATTCAAGAAGGAATGACATTAATGGTGATCAATAATAAATAAGACTGCACACTAGAAACCAACATATGCACTATAACCTGCTGATCGGTCAGGATATAGTGCAAATCTATACCCAACTGCATAGACCCAACCAACATATGGGGTACCCAGGCAACTATGGCCTAATAATCAAGGGACCAACCATCTCTGGCCCTTAGGGTCCAGCTCATTCATGGCCCTCATCGTAACCATCCAGTCCGTGGAGTATTTTGATGTCAAATTATTTTGATTTCAAAACCTCCCGATTCCGGGTTCGCAAATAACCCGAACTAATGGGTATTTGCTCAAGAGATCAATCGATAATCAAGGAACAAGATCAAAAAGGCACTGACATAATAAGAGTAATTGTAGCGAAATATAAAAACATTTAACTATTCTGAACTTAGAATAGGAACGAATAAATATTTGCAGTATTTAAGAAGAAAATGTAGGAATACTTGCCTCAATTGATAACCCTCTGATCTTTAACTATCTGCCATATCACTCAATCCTGATGTGTCTGCATTTCCATTGACAGGCTACTTGACCTTTCTTGTCATTCACCATTTTAGGTTTATCTCTATTCTGAATTCACTCGTTTCATGACTACACGTAATCAGGCTTTACTTTTACCATCTCTGTCTGGTCTTGAATGCCTCGCAGTATGGGTATCTATCATAACAGATACCACTCAATTAACTAACAATATATCATTGTCTAGCCTATACGTTTATCTTTGTCATCTACCCGCCCGATAATAACAGATAAGAATCACATCTCAATCAGATAACATTTAAAAGACACGTTGATGCACAATTTATATAACACGTAAACACATAAGGCATATATCACATAATCCACATAGTCACATAATTCATGTAGCACATAAGTTGAATCTTCCGAAGATAGGTTTCGATACGTTTAGAATTAAAATCGGGTCAAAATGTGTATTTTATCGATCGATAACTGACTCAAAATGATTCATAAAACAAACGCACTTTTGATACAAAAGAATTTAGGTCCCGAAAATATTTTTATAGAAACAGAATATTTTTCTGAGTCTAGAGGCGTTCGTTTTGTATTAACGGACGAACGGTTGATTTATTATGAATAAAATAAGAATAATTCAATTAATAATAATATTAATTAAATTTTAAATAATTTTAAAACCTAAAAATAAATTTTAAATCATTATTTGACTTAATCATAAATAATTTCATTTTATTTAACTATTTATAGAATTAATTAAATAAATAATTAATTAATTAAATCCATAAATAACTAATTAAAATAAATTATAAATAATTAAATTAAATTTAGATTTTTGAAAATAAATAAAGAAAATAATTTTCTAGATTTAAAATAATTTTAACTAATTATTTAAATAATTAACTAAACTGATTTTTGAATTTTAAAACAATTTATAAAATTTAGAAATGATTTTTGATTTAATTAAATAAAAGAAAACCCAAAAACAGTTTTGAAAACGGGGTTGTCTTCCCCACCAGATCCACAGGCGGCAAGGCTCACCGGACTTCGAAGAACATCCGCCGGATTCTGGAATTTCCAGAAAACGGCCGGCGGTCTTCAAAGAAACCGGAGTAGCTCTGTTCAACCCCCAAACTGTTCCGTTCAACACGATTTCACACCCTATATTATCCAGAAACAGCCCAGAAACACAAATACCATAACATCAAGTTCAAACGATCCACCAACCTCATTTTCCGATCAAATCTCGCACCAACGTCGGCGGTACTCCGGTCAAAAAATCGACGAAGCTAATTACTTAACCAAAATCATCGATTTATATATGGAATTAAAGCCCTGATTACCAACAATCTATCTCTATGATCAAAATCAGTATTCATCTCATAAATAATCTGAAAAATCAAAATGAAAAACGAATAAAACGAAAATAAACAACACTTCGATTTTTACTTTTTAGGGGTTATAATCCTTAATTCTATATACCATTCCATTGCAAATTCAACGATAAAGCTTATCTAAATATCCAAATCAACAAACGATTCGTAAATCAAAAAGCCCTAAATTTCAACTAAAGAACACCAAGAACCCTAATTTCAAATTTTAATAAAATCAAACCTCAATTATTATATGTTACTGAACTCTATTTTTGAAGTATAATATATGAAATTGACCAGAAAAACATGCTCTACAACAAGGAATCATCAAAACAATCAGCTAATCACGTCTGCAAAAATTCATATTTTAATAAATAAATAATTTGAATTAAAATAATCAAATAAGATAATCACCTTGATTTCTGTACAAAAATGGTTAATTGATTCAGAAAGAACTTTTCGAAAGTTTCGATTTGATATATCTTACGCTTGAATCGGAGTTCGATAACGCTTTCATTTATGCGTTTTATTATCAAGAATGCAGTGTTTTTAGGGTTTTTCTCAGTATTTTATCGGTTTCTACTGATTGATTATGAATATACGAATAAAATAAAATAACAAAAGGGCTATATATATTTATGGAGTATTGGTTCGTGTTGGATCATATTGGATCGATAAATTAGTTACTTAGCCGCTAAGTAACTGCAAAAATGATCCAATTTGATATCCGTATTGGATAATTATCCAAACCAGGCTTTTTATAAAACACTTTATACGAAAATAATGTAATATTATCCAGTCTTTCGAAAATACGGGTTTTGTTGCTTTATCGAAATGATTATTATCGTATCCAAAATCTTGCGCCGAGACGCACACGGGTCAAACCACAATCCGGATCGAAAAAGTCAAAACACGAAAAATGTCCAGAATTACCAGATTAGGTTAGGAAGGAGTTTTCGGAAGAGTTTCGGGTTGTAAAAACGTAAAAACGGTCGAAGTTGGATAATTCAAGGCTTTATAAAATATTTTTGTAATTATTCAAAAAATAATTAATAAATTCATAAATCATTTTAAAATCATATAACACTCTAAAAATTACCATAAAAATACCTTTACTATTTATATTTTATTCTGGACATATCAAAATTAACATACTCACATTTTATCATATACAAACATCCAAATATTATTATCAATCATCAGATAATTCACCAAAAATTATCATTTATTGATAAAGATAATTGTACGTTATGTCCCGGATGTTTCACCATTTCTTTGTATTTTTGAATTATTCATAATTTTTGGGAAAGTTTGGCATATATATTGTATATATAAAATATTTAAAAATTAAATTTTAATGCTTAAAAATTATAAAATTAGGGGCTAATTAATTTTAATAGATGTATAATTAGGGCCTTAATTTTTATTAGAACTATTATTTTACCTACTATAAGTAGCCTAATTTTTTTTAATTATTATTAATTAAATTATAAAAAATCTGAAAAATCTGCAAATTCTCTCAAGAACCGAGTCGGGTTTTGAATTTGGGTTGCACAATCAAACGTTGATTTTGATCTGATTTCTATACCAAATCAAGCAATTCGAGTACTCAAATAACAGGTTTTGATCTGTTCTTTCTGTTTTTGCCATCAATCTCAAGTTTTGATTTGTTGTTTTTGATTTTCGATTTCTAGGGTTTATACCCGATTTGGTACTTTCTGATTCTGGGGTTATTTTAGGTCACACAACATTGTAGAATGGGATTGAATACAGTGTAGAATACAATCAAATCGATTTTGAACCCAAGTAACAGTAAACAAATATATTCGATATAAAAAACTCTGTTACAATGGAACTGTTCTCTCTCAGTGATGAACAAATATCACGAGAGCTGCTAGGTTACAATGTATGATCTTCTCGATAATGATAACACATAGTGTAAACCTATGTCTGTGTTTAAGATAACTTCTAATTGATATGGAATATAATCATGTCTCCTAAAATATATCAATCAGATATCTTATACAAGTCTTTAAGTCCTCTAACTCTTTCCATGCATATCTTCTTTTTGTATTAGTCTCGATCTTCTTTCCTGTAAATCAGCTTCCTTCCTTAACTGTTAGTCCTCTAGTACTTAAGTTCTGATATCCATCTTCTGATATTTTCTTCTGATAATCTAAGTCCTGATATCCTTAAGTTCTGACTTCCAGTAACTACTGATATTTCCTGTTTGTTAAGATCTGAAAACTAAACATGAAATATTTTAGACATGACATCTCAAATATATCTAACAATCTCCCCCAACTTGTAAATTGTGCAAAAATATATAAGTTAATAGATTTGATGATGTCAAAAACATTTAAGTTCAAATGCAATAAGAGTTTAGTAAGACTATTTACTACAACTTACAGTTCTTTTAGCTTTACCAAATTCACTGGATCAATCTGAATCCATAATGATTCTTAACAAAATCTCTTACCAGCTTGTCTTTAGCTTTCCTCAGAATTTCAACTAACTGTGCTTTGACCTGCATCAGTTCTTCATCTTTACTATCACCAATTTGATAAATGGCTGTTCTGAGAGCTTGAATTGATGTTTATTCAAGTCCATCGCCAAGTCTGATAACTCTTGGATGTGAAGAGTTTTCATTATAACATAAGCATCTTCCTTTCAGAATAACTTCCACCTTAGCAGAATTCTTCAGCATAGGAATTTCTCTTCCATCATCTTCAGTAATCATTGGGATATACTGAGAAGTCTTTGTACCAGAGATTCTAAATAGATCTCTTATAGCCTTCAAAATGTATTCTGACCATCTTCTTGTAACATCAGATTTTACTTCCAGAAGATAGTGAATATGTTGAAGTTCTCTGACAAACTTCTTTAGCACATCAGTATCAGCTAGTCTGTAAGTTAATCCATCATAGAGAAATAAAATCAATTTCTCCTTTAGATTTTCCTTATCATGAACATCTATCACTAGTTGAGCAGACAACACCTTGTCAAGGTGCTTTTGTTTGATTTATTCATATGGTTTGTCTGTCAACATGAAAGGATCTCTTAGAGTAACTTCTACTCCTGTTTGTATTTTCTCTTTATCAGAACCTAATCCAGCTTTATCTCTAGGTTGCTTGGATCTCAATCCAAATGTTGCGAGTTGATTCATCAAGAGATTGGATTTTGGTTCAACTGGAGTAGCTTTCTTCCATAACAGCTTCTTCTTATCAGCAATTGTCATCTTTTCCAAATTTACTTGATCAGAATTTGTTGTTTCTTCTGTAGTTTGCTGTTCTTCATTCTGAACAACTTGAGCAGTGTCAGAGGTTGTTTTAGATTCTTCAATTATCTTTCTTTTCTTCAGAATTTGAACAGTTTCATCTTCTATCAAATCATCATCACGCACTGTAGTTTGATAGAATGGAATGGAAGAACTTATCTTTTTCTCAATCTTTAAAGGTTCACCAACCTTTTCTTTTCCTTTTGACTTAGGATCAATTTCAGTTTGTGATCTAGTCTTGGATTTTGAAGTCTCATAATTTGACTTTTCCCTGGTCACAATGCATTTTTCCTTAGTCCTTGAAGGTTTCTTTGTATCAGAAGCTTTAGACGTAAGATTTGTCTTCTCAGCAGCAAATCTAGCTTTTTCCTCCTTAAGAGTTTCGAAATCCATTCCTGGATTTTGTTTCAGAAATAATCTTCTAGCTATCTCCTAATCAAGTATCTGGATTTTAGGATTTTTGTAATAAAGAATAGTCTGCTTCCCCTTTAACTTCAGAGTTTGTAAAAAACTTCTGAGAGTCTTTAGATCCTGACTGAATCAAAATATCAGAACTTGACATCAGACTTTGTTTATCAGAACTTGACTTCAGACTGTTAGCATTCACAGCATCTGAACTTGACTTGTTCTGTGTAGAAGATTTTCCTTGAACTTTTCCTTGACCTCTACTCTTATCAGAATTTCCCTGGTCATCACCTTTATCATCCTTTTTCTTTAGTATTTCAGTAGGTGAGCATTTGGACTTAACTACCTTCTCCCCCTTTTTGGCATCATCAGGAATTAAGAGAGAAAGAAGAAGTTCAACTGAAGATTGGATTTCTTCCAATTGAGCTTTCTGAGAAACTTGGTTAGCCAGGATCTCAGCAATTTGGGCCTGTTGCTTCTCTTGAATCTTCTCATTGGCTTCAATTTTCCCAAGAGTAGGTCTGATATATCTATTCTTGTCAAGATTAAGCTGTAGATCTAGCTTATCAACATGTTCCTTTAGTGTATCAACCTTCTCATGAGTAGAAGAATGTAGACCTTGAAGATGTTTGGTAGATAGAGCAGTGATCTTGAGTTGTGTCTTTAAATCAGCATTTGTGAGCAACTCATCAGCTTTAGCAATATGCTCTGTCAGAATGTTAGAACTTGGAATGAAATCAGTGTCATTCCACTTTTTGGTCCACTCCACACCTCTGTGAGTATCCTCCCAAGGAATAGGTGCTTCCTTTTCAACAAATTTCTTCAGCGATTCTTCCTTTCCTAGTATAGGAACTGGAGTCTCAGCAGAATCACTGTCTTCAGAACTTGAGGAAGACTCATTATGTTCTGACAGCACAACAATGTTTGAAGCAACTGGAGATTCAGGAACAATTTCATTTAAATTCTGAACATCAGAATTTATCTCCAGAGCTGGTGTGGTTGATGTAGATGGTATCTCAGCATTTAAAATTGGAAAATTAGTTGAAAATTGCTGAGCTTCTGTAGATGTAGCTTCCAGATAAAGAACATTTGGTATATTCAAATTATGAATATCTATTTCATAATTTTCAGTTTGTTCTTTAGCATCATCTGTAGCTATAATAGGTGAGACGGGAGGGGTTACAACTGTATCAGTAGCAGTGTCTTTGGCTTGAGCTGGAAGGGCTCAATAACAATTGGTTCTTGTGAGATCAGAGATTCCTGATCCCCTTCCTCAGCTTCTTCAGTATCTTCTGATGGAGCCTTAGTCAAATACCTCCTAGCCTTCATTTTCTTCAATCTCCTTGCCAATGAAGGAGTTGCTTTAGCAGCTTCAGAACTTACAAATTTCTTTTACAAAGTATTAGAACTTTAAGCTGCAGTTTCTTTCTGAGAAGTAACATTCTAAGCTCCAACTTTCACATTATCTGATGCATGAACCCGTGCTTCAATTGTTTCCTCAAATCAACAAAATTTATTATTGACCATAATTGTAATCAAAACATTCATCAAAGGATAAAGTTGAAAATAGATGAAGTAAAATTAACAAATTGCAATTAAAACATGCACAATCACGTAATTTGAGAAATAAAGACTAAATCTTGCAATTAAAGGAAATTCCATTAATATATCAAATGAGTACATTTCATGAAATTTATCAATTATATGCTAAAATTACAAGATAGTCCTATTCTAAGAATCTTAACATCAACATCCTTAGTCTAAGAAGCCTGACAAAGCTGATGGTGAAGAGAAACGAATGGAGGACATTTAATTCTTCTTCCTACTTTCAACAAAGAGAACAGCAAGACGAATGATTTTCTCCTGCTGTTTAAGAATACGAAGATGAACTTCTCTTTGGAAAGACAACAGATCATTTTTAATGTTATCTGGAAGTTGAATCCAGATGTCGAATGGAATGTTGTTGATAGGATATGAAGTCGGAATTCCATTTCTAAAAATGGTCACAGTGTCTGTGCCATAGCAGTAAAACCAACTAAAATGTGCCATTATTTGAGATAAATAAAAAGATGTGATTTTACTGATGAATGATCAGTCATTTAAATAGCCAATGGAATACCAAGGGACGTGAGGACTGTTTAATGATTGAGAGTAAAAATAATGATGCCTCGACTTCCTAGACCGATGTTTAATAATAACAGTTAGTAAAAAGTTAAAGCAAGAGTTAATGAGCACGTAAAATAAACAATAATTACTGTGCACATGCAGTTTTTCAAGACAAACACGTTTATCACTAACCCATAATGATTATGACTATTTTTATCTTACCCAAATATATTCTGATTTAAATATGACTATTTCACTTTTTACCACAAATAAGTCAAGTAAAGAATAATGCCACGTAAGCATCAAGGATTCCATCAGGATTTAATATCAGAACTTAACTTATATCAGATTTTAACAGTCATCAGAATATGGCTTCTGAACTCAAAAAGTGAATATATTTTTCTGTGATTCTTCATACAAATACTGACTTGTTTTCTTCAGAGTTTAATCATCAGAACTTCCATCAGAACTTGTCCTCAGAATTTATGCAAATGACACTTAACTGTTTGTCAAAAAACAACTTAATCTGAAAGGAATATGTCCTAAGTCCAATCATGTATTAGGATTTAGGAATAACTTTTCTGTAATCTGTTTTGATTTCATTTATATTAATAAAGACTTATTTTGTTTTTATTACGGGCTTTATCTATTTAAGTGTTTAAATAAGATATACCATAGTTTAGAGTAAAGCTTTTTATGGATTATGATGAGATCATAATAGTGAGACCTAAAAAGATGATAACTCTAAACTTAAATAGTTCCTGGTCGTAGGATTACTAACTGGTAATTAATAATCCGCAGAGATCGGTACATACTATGCTTGCTTCATTATGAAGGATGTCTGTTCTCATAGACATTTGTGTGGTGACACTATAACTAGTATGTAGGTGCTTATTATGGAATAAGTTCACTGAACATGACTCGCACAGCTGAACAACTGATGGAGTTCACTCACGTGTCAGCAGTTGTTCATATAGTGATAGTTGTACAAGTATCCTTAGACTTGAGGTCATCATAGTCATCTTGTGTACACTGAACTATGCTTTGGTTTAGTTCTTAGTCTCCAGGGACAATTATTAGGGCTCTTCTGGGTATAGGAATTTGTACACAAAGATAGTATATGATCAATAAAGGATCTACCCCTTCCAGTGAAGGAAGCGAATGTTCAAGGCTGATCCACTTATGCTAGTTCAGGAATCTCTGGCCAGAGTGAATGAAATTAGAAAGGAGTTTCTAATTTGCATAGAACTACGCATAGTAAATGGTAAGCAAGTGATTGAATTAGATAGGCTTGACACGAGATCCATGCCTTGTATTTAATCGGGACATTGTAGGGTAGAAGGAGTTTATTGTACGGTAACTATTCACTGAATAGGTTCTTGGTATTCTAAGCAGTGAATTCATATTATCCGGATAGTCGCGATATGCTGAGAAGTATCCCTCACGATATAGAATAAATGTGATTAATTAATTAATCATATTTAATAAATTAGAGAATTTATATAAATAATGATAAAATAGTTTTATTATTATTTATTTCTACTACCGGCTTAATATTGAACCTACAGGGTCACACCATAAAAAGAGAATGATTTAATGGTGGAGGAATTAATTAATAATGGCTAATAATTATTTATTTATGAAATAAATAATTAATTGGAAAATTTAATAATTGATTAAATGAGATTTAATTGATTATAAATTAATTAGGAAAAGTTCTTAATATTATTAATTAAGGATTTAATTTTTGGAAATTAAATCAAGAGAGAGAATTATTTCTTAAGTGTTTAGAAAAAGGATTAATAATTAAAAGGTGTTTTAATTATTAATGAGAATAATAAATGGGATAATAATAATATTATTTATGGAAAAATTTCAGCTGAAAATTTTGCCTATAAATACACTATTATAGACCCTATTTTATTCTAACCAACCTCGAAACCCAAAAACCCAAAAAGTTTGGAAAACCCAATTCTCTCCACCTCCTTCCTCCTCCTTAACATCGTTTTCTTGGTGGATACCGGTGGAGTGTTTCACACTTGAGGAGCAACTGCTAAGGATCTCTGATCGTTGTCTCCGAATTATTTTAAAAGGTTAGATTCGATCCCTCGAATTTTTATTCACGATTTATATGCTTTTATTTGGATTTTGTATGTGTAAAAGTGTTTTACCATGACCCAGCTGCGTTTAAAATCCAACAATGGTATTAGAGCATAGGTTGTATACATATAAATCTGTGGTAAAAATTTCAGAATTTTATGTGCTTGTATGAATTAATTATGATTTTTACAAGTTATATCATGGATTAATTTTGTCTGATGAGAAATCGTTTCTCAGAATAATTTTGAATGTTGATCTGGGTTCTACAAGCGTTGTAGATCGTCTGGGTAGTTTTTTCATAATTTTATGATGAATAGATTTTTTATTATGAATTTTTGAAGTTGTTGCAATTAAATTCGTAATTAAATAAATTAAATATATATATATGAATTGTAAGTATGTTTATATATATGTATATCTGCTGTTTTGCATCTGCTGTTCTTGTCTGTGTGTCGACTGTCAGGTCTGACATGCACGGAGTTCGAGTCAGGTATGGCGGCGGCTGCAGAAAAACAAAAAAAAAAAATAAATAAAAAAATAGGGGTGTCACGCATTAAGGGAATGCGTTACACACCTGTGGCGCATTCACGGAATGCGTTACACCCTTGTAACGCATCACCGGAATGCGTTACAGGGCTTGTAACGCGTTCCTGTAATGCGTTACAGCCCGACTGTTTACATTAAAATTGATTTTTTGGGAGTTTCGTAACTCTGTTTTGGGCGTGCAATATACCGTTGGATTCGTTTTTCCGAGACGGATCTAATGGAGTTATCAATTTTAGTTTATATAAAAGTTTTGAACTGTTTATATTTCCAGGAAGTGTTTTAAAGTTGTTTTTAACTATTTTAATTGTTTTTAAATGCTTCATGTGATACACAGAGATGTATAATGCTTAGACTAATGTGCTAGATGATGTAACATGCCTACCTTGATGTTTATTCATGTTTATATATGTGATATATGCTTAGTTTATCATGCGATGATAGATTTAGGTGAACTTGAATGAACATAAGGCGTTTGTTAGACAACCTAGTATAGTGAAATTGTTTCATAACCTTAATAATAATATTATGAATACAATCATGAGATTCTTGTGTTTATGAAACACGTAATTGAATATGAATTTTCGATATGAGAGAAAGGATGATTCTGTCAACAATAGATTTCTATCTGTAAGAAAGGGTTATTAAGTGACGCCTCTTGACAATGCTCCACCCGATCTGGGAATCATCTGATTATTGATTACTGATTTGAAATATTTAATTTAAAAGGAAGAATCTCTTTATAATATGATTATGATTGTAACGTAATATAATCCCTCTAAAATTAAATAATATCAAGTAGTAATTGGCCAATGATACAACGGGCTTGTGTCGGTCATAGCCTTCCAACATGATAGAAAAGTAGTTCTTATTTTTAAATCATTGTCGGTTCGTGCTACAGCCGAGGGCTTTGATTTCGAAATAAGAAATACTTGTCTATTACATAGAGATGTGTACATTGAATAAGAATCTAAAGGTCGGTACGTGCTATAGCCGTGGGCCTTTGGGGACTGATTCATCTGTACGGAATGTTGGGTTAGACTTGACTTAGAATATTGAGTTTGTCATGCTACAGCCGAGACTCAATTATTCAAGAGGCTAAAGTTTGATTAGGGAATAACATAAGATGTAATTGACAAGAGTTGTCTGCCTATTGAACATTACATGGCGGTTCGTGCTACAGCCGGGGTCGTGTAATGGAATGTAGGATCCCTATTCCCACTAGCATTATGAATGCTTAATTTTTTCACGTAGGGGGTTGAATAAATTAGATAAACTAGTGGGAGCCACTTATGAATAAAGACCCCATTCATATAGTGTTTTGAAATGAAATCGAATATTTGCTAAGTGTTGTTATGTGTTTATCATTTACAGATTTACTTTGTACGTTATGTCTTCTGCACTATCACTCAGGTGCATACTGGATGCTCACAAATTGACTGGTCCTAATTATGCTGACTGGCTTCGAAACTTGAGAATTGTTCTCAGAATTGAGAAGCTGGAATACGTGATTGACTCACCTAAGCCTACTGAACCTGCTAGCGATGCGCATAATGATGAACATGTTGTGTATCGTAAGTGGATAGATGATGCAAATGTTGCTCAATGCATCATGCTAGCTTCCATGAACATTGAGCTACAGAAGCAACATGAGCATATGGATGCTCACACTATCCTCATGCATCTACAAGAGTTGTATGATGTGGCGGGGAGGACAGCTCAATATGAGATATCGAAGGAGCTGTTCGGGTGTAGGATGTCTGAGGGATCATCTGTGAATGACCATGTACTTAAGATGATCAATTTGATTGAACGTCTTGGACAACTTGGTTTTGCCATGGATGGGGAGCTGAGCCAAGACCTGGTCTTGCAATCGCTTCCGAGTTCGTTCTCCTAGTTTGTTGTGAACTTTCACGTGAATAAGTTGGATGTCAGCCTGCCTGAACTCCACAACATGTTGAAGACTGCGGAATCGAATTTCCCCCCTAAGAAGAGTTCTGTTCTTCTAATTGGTGAAGGTTCCAATCCTAAGAAAAGGAAGAGGAACTCTTCCAAGAAGAAGAAAGTAGGTGAGAAAACGCTGGTTCCACCAAAAGCTGAAGACCCCAAGAGCAAAGTTGTTTGTTTTCACTGTAACAAGGTGGGGCACTGGAAGAGGAACTGCAAGGTTTACCTTGCAGAATTGAAGAAGAAGAAGGGTAGTGAGACTACCGCTTCTGATTCAGGTATGTTCATGATAGAAATGAATATGTCATTAAATCAAATTTCTACTTGGGTATTAGATACCGCATGTGGTTCTCAAATCTGCAATTTGTTGCAGGGACCAAGGAGAAGTAGGACTCTTGAGGAAGAGGAGGTGATTCTACTGATGGAAATGGAGCAAGAGTTGCTGCTGAAGATGTAGAATCATTTCATTTACATAGGCCTACGAGCAAGACTATTGTTTGAAATAATTGTTATTTTGTTCCCTCGATTGTGAGGAATATTATTCCCATATTAGACTTGGCTGGAATTTCATTTATTATTGAGAATAATAAATGTTCTATTCTTAGAGATAATATTCTTTATGGACTTGGTGCTTTAAATAATGGTCTGTATATATGTGACATAATTTACTTCAGATTGAACAAACTAATAAAAGAAAAGGGATGATGAAAATCTCACTTCATAGTGGCACTGCAGTCTCCATTTAGTAGACATGGAGAGAGGGCTGCAAATTTGCTAGGAATGGTACACACAGATGTATGTGGACCAATGTCTACGCAAGCCATGGGTGGATTTTCATACTTCATTACTTTCATAGATGATAGATCTAGATTCGGATATGTGTTTAATGAAACACAAGTCTGAGGCCTTTGAAAAGTTCAAAGAATATAAGTGTGAAGTGGAGAAACAACCAAACATGGTATTATAACTCTTCGATCAGATCGAGGTGGTGAATACATTAATGGAGTGTTTCTAGATTATCTCAAAGTAAATGGTATAGTCTCCTAGTGGACTCCTCCAGATTAGTATCTGAAAGGAGATATCGAACTTTGTTAGACATGATTCGGTCCATGATGAGCTATGCAAATCTTCCAGTATTCCTATGGGGTTATGCATTGGAAACCTCAGCATATTTACTGAATAAGGTGCCTTCCAAAATCTGTTCCTCAAACTTCGTATGAGATATGGAAAGAAAGGAAACCGAGTCTTAAACACGTTAAGATTTGGGGATGTCCAGCTCATGTCAAGAAAGTTGACCCAGATAAGCTGGAATATCGATCCGTAAAATGTAGTTTTGTGGGATATCCTAAAGAGACTTTAGGGTATTACTTTTACACCGATCATCGGGTGTTTGTATCCAGACATGCTACCTTCTTGGAAAAGGAGTTTATCCTTGAAGGAAAGAGTGGGAGCAAAATTGAACTTAATGAAGTTCAAGAAGCACAAACTACTACGGATCAAGTGGAAACACCTGTTCTGACTGAACAACCTTTTGTGGAACAGGCCATTCATAGATCAGGGAGAGTGTCTCGCCAACCTGAGAGGTAATATGGCCTTGTCATTGAGAATGACAATGAGTTGTCCATCATTGATGATGACGACCCTGTGACCTATAATGAGGCTATGAGTAGTGATTGACTCAGAGAAATGGCATAGTGCCATGAAATCCAGAATGGAATCTATATATACGGTAAAGATAGATTATAGCAGATGGCCAGGTAGAGACCTATAAGGCCAGGCTTGTGCCAAAAGGATTCAAACAAAGGCAATGGATTGACTTTGATGAAACCTTTTACTTGTAGCCCTGTTAAAATCAGTTCGGATTTTGCTTGTGATTGCTGCTTACTACGACTATGAGATCTGGCAATTAGCCAGATGGTTTTCTTTCCAAGAGAAATGAAAACCTATTGTATAAGCTGCTGCGAACCATATGTGGTTTAAAGCAGGCCTCTCGAAAGATGGAACATTCATTTTGATGAGACAATCAAAGAGTTTGATTTTATCAAAAACGTAGATGAACCATGCGTCTACAAAAGGGTTAGTGGGAGCGCGGTAACATTTCTTGTATTATATTGAAATAGAGTTGACACACATAACAATATAGCAGACCCACTCACAAAGCTACTTTATGAAAGTCACTTTAATCGTCATAAAGACAAGATGGGTATTAGATACCAGAGTGATTGGCTTTAGTACAAGTGGGAGATTGAAAGGAATATGTCCTAAGTCCAATCATGTATTAGGATTTAGGAATAACTTTTATGTAATCTGTTTTGATTTCATTGATATTAATTAAGACTTGTTTTGTTTTTATTACGGGCTTTATCTATTTAAGTGTTTAAATAAGATATACCATAGTTTAGAGTAAAGCTTTTTATGGATTATGATGAGATCATAATAGTGAGACCTAAAAAGATGATAACTCTAAACTTAAATAGTTCCTGGTCGTAGGATTACTAACTGGCAATTAATAATCCGTAGAGATCGGTACATACTATGCTTTCTTCATTATGAAGGATGTCTGTTCTCATAGACATTTGTGCGGTGACACTATAGCTAGTATGTAGGTGCTTATTATGGAATAAGTTCACTGAACATGACTCGCACAACTGAACAACTGATGGAGTTCACTCACGTGTCAGCAGTTGTTCACATAGTGATAGTTGTACAAGTATCCTTAGACTTGAGGTCATCATAGTCATCTTGTGTACACTGAACTATGCTTTGGTTTAGTTCTTAGTCTCCAGGGACAATTATTAGGGCTCTTCTGGGTATAGGAATTTGTACACGAAGATAGTGTATGATCAGTAAAGGATCTACCCCTTCCAGTGAAGGAAGCGAATGTTCAAGGCTGATCCACTTATGCTAGTTCAGGAGTCTCTGGCCAGAGTGAATGAAATTAGAAAGGAGTTTCTAATTTGCATAGAACTACGCATAGTAAATGGTAAGCAAGTGATTGAATTAGATAGGCTTGACACGAGATCCATGCCTTGTATTTAATCGGGACATTATAGGGTAGAAGGAGTTTATTGTACGATAACTATTCACTGAATAGGTTCTTGGTATTCTAAGCAGTGAATTCATATTATCCGGATAGTCGCGATATGCTGAGAAGTATCCCTCACGATGTAGAATAAATGTGATTAATTAATTAATCATATTTAATAAATTAGAGAATTTATATAAATAATGATAAAATAGTTTTATTATTATTTATTTCTACTAACGGCTTAATATTGAACCTACAGGGTCACACCATAAAAAGAGAATGATTTAATGGTGGGGGAATTAATTAATAATGGCTAATAATTATTTATTTATGAAATAAATAATTAATTGGAAAATTTAATAATTGATTAAATGAGATTTAATTGATTATAAATTAATTAAGAAAAGTTCTTAATATTATTAATTAAGGATTTAATTTTTGGAAATTAAATCAAGAGAGAGAATTATTTCTAAAGTGTTTAGAAAAAGGATTAATAATTAAAAGGTGTTTTAATTATTAATGAGAATAATAAATGGGATAATAATAATATTATTTATGGGAAAATTTCAGCTGAAAATTTTGCCTATAAATACACTATTATAGACCCTATTTCATTCTAACCAACCTCGAAACCCGAAAACCCAAAAAGTTTGGAAAACCCAATTCTCTCCACCTCCTTCCTCCTCCTTAACATCGTTTTCTTCGTGGATACCGGTGGAGTGCTTCACACTTGAGGAGCAACTGCTAAGGATCTCTGATCGTTGTCTCCGAATTATTTTAAAAGGTTAGATTCGATCCCTCTAATTTTTATTCACGATTTATATGCTTTTATTTGGATTTTGTATGTGTAAAACTGTTTTACCATGACCCCGCTGCGTTTAAAATCCAACATAATCACCATAATAATTTTCATTATTCATATGTAGTGAAAGTGTGTACATTCAGCAGAATATCAGATAAAGATTAAAGTCTGATAAACTTCAGTACATCTTAGAAATATGGCATAACTCAGAAAAGTGCTTAAAATCTGTCATGAATCATGAAGTCTACTATAGAACAAATTTATGCAAGAGTCCACCTCAACTGTTTGTGCTCATTTTATGCATCTTTTGAAATTCCTTTTTACAGTGGCTTCTCAGTGTAAGTGAGTCACGACTGCTTATCAGAATTTATGTTGTTGATAAGTGAGGCTTATCAGCATTTAGTTCATTCTTAAGGTTTAGTGACATCAGAATCTAACAAATAAGAAGCAAGAATCTAGTTTGTGACTTAGTAATAAGATACACAAAGTAAACTTGACTAAGCTCAAAATCAGAATTTGCTTGTGTTAATGAGTTTCCACATAAGCAACTACTTTAAACATGGGATTTCTAGTATGTTAATGACTACTAGGTCAGCATCTAGCACAGTTATCCTCATTGGATTGAATAGTCACAGAACATTCAAAACACTATCAGAGTTTAAAGATCCACATCAGATAACAATCAGTATTTAATGAATTTCAATTAAAGAACAGATTTCATGAAGATAAAACAATCTGTAAACACTGATCATAAAGTCTGATGCATGAGAACAAAAACTAAGCAGATTTAGAGAAAGAACCTGAAACCGTTCCAAGTTCATTTACCAGTATTGTAAAAGTAGCTTCACACAGTGGTTTGGTGAAGATATCTGCTAGTTGTTGATCTGTTGGAACAAAATGTAATTCAACTGTACCTTCCATCACATGTTCCCTTATGAAATGGTACCCGATGCTGATGTGCTTTGTCATTGAGTGTTGAACTGGATTACTTATCATAGCAATAGCACTTTGATTATCACAGTAAATAGGGATCTTAGAAAATTCTAACCCATAATCCAGTAACTGATTCTTCATCCAAAGAATCTGTGCACAACAGCTTCCTGCAGCAATATATTCTGCTTCTGTAGTTGATGTGGAAATTGAATTTTATTTCTTGCTAAACCAAGAAACCAATCTGCCTCCAAGAAATTGGCAGCTTCCACTAGTGCTTTTCCAGTCTATTTTGCATCCTGCAAAATCTGCATCTGAGTAACCTATTAGCTTAAAATCTGATTCTCTAGGATACCACAATCCCAGATCAGCTGTACCCTTAAGGTACTTGAAAATTCTTTTCACAACTATTAAGTGAGGTTCTCTTGGATCAGCCTGAAATCTTGCACAAAGACACGTATCATACATGATATCAGGACTCCTTGCACTTAAATAGAGTAAAGAGCCAATCATACCTCTGTAGTTAGTAATATCTACTGATGAACAAGTATCTTTATCTAGCTTGGTTGCAATGGCCATGGGAGTGGATGTAGTTGAACAATCTTTCATTCCAAATTTCTTCAGTAAATTTCTGGTGTACTTGGATTGACAGATAAAAGTACCTTCTTCATTCTGCTTAACTTGAAGGCCCAGAAAATAGCTGAGTTCTCCCATCATACTCATTCGATATCATGACTGCATTAGCTTTGCATCAGCAAGGTGTAGACAAGGGATTTCTAGAACCTGAGCTTTGATTTGTCGAACAATATCGGTATGTTCAAATGACCAAGGGACGGGGTTAGTTTTAAGGCGGTCATGTAAGGGTTTGGCTATCCTATTGATGTTTGGATAAAAGTCTAGGACATAGTTGAGACTTCCTAAAAATCTTTGGAGTTGGGTTTTATCTGTGATTTTATTGGGAAATTTTGTTGTACAGGTTAGGGCTCTTTCAATTGGTGTAACTGTTCCTTTTGATATGTAGTGGCCAAGAAATCTTACACGAGTTTGAAATAGGGAAATCTTCGATTTTGATATGACTAAACCATTTTTCCTAGATACATGGCAGAAAGTTTTAAGGTGTTTGAAATGCTGTTCAATAGATTCTGAAAAAACTAGAACATCATCAATATATACTATACAGAATGTAGAATAGTCATTGAATATGTCATTCATAATTCTTTGGAATTCGCTAGGGGCAGTTTTAATTCCAAATGGAAGGACATTCCATTCATACTGTCTGAATGGGACCGTAAAAGTGAATTTATATCTATCTTTTGGGTGGATTTGAATATGCCAAAATCCTGATTTTAAATCAAATTTGGAGAATATTATCGAAGATCTTAATTTTTGTAAAAGGTCTTTTTTATTAGGTATAGGGTATCGTACCCATCTTAAGGCTTTATTTAGAGGCTTATAGTTGATAACCAGCCTTGGTGTCCCTCACTCAATTTCAGCATTTTTGTTTACATAGAAAGCTGCACAGGACCACGGGGATCTGGATTTTGATATAATTCCTTTGGATTCGAGATCGGTGATTTCTTTTCTGCAATATTGTTCTAGGTCAGAGTTCATTTGGATAGGTCTCGCTTTTGTTGGTATTTCCTTCTCATCAAAATCTTTTTCATAAGGTAAATCAATCATATGTTATTTTCTATGCCAAAATGCATTTGGTAAGTCAGAACAGAGTTCTACTTTTATTTGTTTTAGTAATTTTAAGATTTTTTCTTTGATAAAGCGGTCTTGTAACTGCTTCTCAATCTTGTGAGAGGAAAGGTCTTGTTTTAGATGGGATAATTGTATCTGTTTGTCTTGTATTAAGGCATTTATCTCGTTATTATATATAGAATATGCCTTTATTATATTGAGGTTCCTTGTTTTGGGTTTTTCAAGAAATAGGAAGGTAAGTTTGGTGTCATGGGTTTTGAAAGTAATACCTTCGTAGGTGACAGTATAGGTGTGACGGCCTAAACCCCGATTGTTGGATGTGTTATTGTATTATAATAATGTATATAATTACGAGTCGGGTTTGAATATCGTTGGGTAGAATTGGTGTCGAGAATATATCAAGCATACCTAGACATCTAACGTAGAGTATTTCGGCTCTGTAGGTTCTAGTCAAAGAACTCAAGAATTGATATCGAACTAAGATAATCTAGTGATCAGTCGACAAGTGCCTCGAGGTTTCCAAGTGAAGAACCCTGAGAGTCTTGGATACTATCTTGAGATAGATTGCTGCGAAGCAGGGATGTCTTCTAGTGAGACAGTCATTTTTCCATGAGAGCCCGAACATTCAAGTTTATCAGAAACAGTCAGTGATAGTCGTAACGCTCTGCAAGGAAAGTACCCCTGACCATTCTTTTATGGTTCAGTGCATATGAATAGCTAAATGTTTTATTCTCGTAATGGAACATAAACGTTTTAAGTTACGTATCCCCTGTAGTTATAAATCACTGTTTTCAAATTGTTTTGGGGAGAAATAACTTCGAAAGGTAACTATCTCGAATGGAATGATTTGCGAAATGGATTTTATATGTGTGCTGGTTAAATAAAGGATTTTGAAATTGAGATAGGTACAAGTGTTTTGAAAACTGGATAAAACGGTCAGATATGGGATACATTTGGGTCAGAGTAGGCCTATTGAGGTGGCGTAAGAGGCTAATTCGGTTGTGCGCACTATATAACCAATTAGTCTAGCAGATCAGAGACCTAGCTAGTCTCTGAGTTCCGGAACAGGTATATAGGAAGGCAGTGAGAGCCGTCCAGTGTTGATAGCCTGATCAGCTATCTTCACATATCCGTAAGTATCTGATTTGGCTTTGTGATTCTCGTAACTGAGCAAGTGAGTTATACAGCGGATTTGGAAATGAAAATGGCATGCTAGAATTATTCTCTGGTATTTATACACAGCACACTACTAATGTTATTGTTTTACAGAGCATGCTAGTTTTGAATATCCAGTTTATGAATGTTTACTTATTTTCTAAGCAAGTTGTGAACTCTGTTCCTATAACTGCTTTACATTAAACTGTTTTACTCGTTATTCATATAGTGGTGCTCCTGAGCAAGAAATTGCTCACCCTTGCAGAATATTTTGTATGTATTGCAGATGTCTAGGAGATTCTTGTTCAGTAGTCAGAGCAGAGTTCCAGCTCCTTTCATGTCAGGCTCCTTTGACATAGTTGTGCTCAGACCAGATGAGGTCTGTTGAGTTGCTGCATTAAATTTGTGGTTAGGATTGTGTAAAGTAATTCGGGTTGTGTTAGTTGAGTAGCCTAAATCATACTTAAACTTGGAAAAGGTCTTGGTAAAGGGGTCGTAATTATGTTTTAGATTGAATTATAATTGTTATTATTGTTGCTGATGACGTCAACTCCTGACCCCGGGGTTGAGGCCGTCACACCTATACTGTCACCTACGAAGGTATTACTTTCAAAACCCATGACACCAAACTTACCTTCCTATTTCTTGAAAAACCCAAAACAAGGAACCTCAATATAATAAAGGAATATTCTATATATAATAACGAGATAAATGCCTTAATACAAGGCAAACATATACAATTATCCCATCTAAAACAAGACATTTCCTCTCACAAGATTGAGAAGCAGTTACAAGACCGCTTTATCAAATAAAAAATATTAAAATTACTAAAACAAATAGAAGTAGAACTCTGTTCTGACTTACCAAATGCATTTTGGCATAGAAAACAACATATGATTGATTTACCTTATGAAAAAGATTTTGATGAGAAGGAAATACCAACAAAAGCGAGACCTATCCAAATGAACTCCGGCCTAGAACAACATTCCAGAAAAGAAATCACTGATCTCGAATCCAAAGGAATTATATCAAAATCCAGATCCCCGTGGTCCTGTGCAGCTTTCTATGTAAACAAAAATGCTGAAATTGAGAGAGGGACACCAAGGCTGGTTATCAACTATAAGCCTCTAAATAAAGCCTTAAGATGGGTACGATACCCTATACCTAATAAAAAAGACCTTTTACAAAAATTAAGATCTTCGGTAATATTCTCCAAATTTGATTTAAAATCAGGATTTTGGCATATTTAAATCCACCCAAAAGATAGATATAAAACTGCTTTTACGGTCCCATTCGGACAGTATGAATGGAATGTCCTTCCATTTGGAATTAAAACTGCCCCTAGCGAATTCCAAAGAATTATGAATGACATATTCAATGACTATTCTACATTATATATAGTATATATTGATGATATCCTAGTTTTTTCAGAATCTATTGAACAACATTTCAAACACCTTAAAACTTTCTGCCATGTATCTAGGAAAAATGTTTTAGTCATATCAAAATCCAAGAATTCCCTATTTCAAACTCGTGTAAGATTTCTTGGCCACTACATATCAAAAGGAACAGTGACACCAATTGAAAGAGCCCTAACATTTGCAACAAAATTTCCCGATAAAATCACAGATAAAACCCAACTCCAAAGATTTTTGGGAAGTCTCAACTATGTCCTAGACTTTTATCCAAACATTAATAGGATAGCCAAACCCTTACATGACCGCCTTAAAACTAACCCCGTCCCTTGGTCATCTGAACATACCGAAATTGTTCGACAAATCAAAGCTCAGGTTCTAGAAATCCCTTGTCTACACCTTGCTGATCCAAATGCTTCTAAAGTAGTTAAAACAGATGCTTCTGAGTTAGGATACGGCGGTATACTAAAACAAGTAGTCAATGGTAAAGAACAAATAGTCCAGTTTACATCTGCACATTGGAATGATTGTCAAAGAAATTATTCTACTATAAAAAAGGAAA
Organism: Apium graveolens; assembly: GCF_009905375.1. Classification (NCBI taxonomy): domain Eukaryota; kingdom Viridiplantae; phylum Streptophyta; class Magnoliopsida; order Apiales; family Apiaceae; genus Apium; species Apium graveolens. The sequence continues at coordinate 84,252,330 of NC_133657.1, forward strand.
TACTTTCAAATGTTTTATGTATAACAAAATTTCAGAGTGATTTATTAAATCAAAAATTTCTCCTTAGAGTCGATTGTAAATCTGCAAAAGAGGTTTTACAAAAAGATGTCCAAAATATTGCATCAAAACAAATTTTCGCCAGATGGAAAGCATTATTAAGCATTTTTGATTTTGATATTAAACACATTAAGGGAGATATGAACTGTGTCCCTGATTTCCTGACCCGTGAGTTTCTACAGAACAGATAGTCTCATGCCTCGAAAAGGCAGAGGTGGGGGAAAAACCCCAGCCTTTCTCGGACAACTCTTGGTCACTCAACAAAGCAAAGCAAGTTCTTCTTCAGGAAAACCGATCACATCCTGGATCGATAAGGTAATTGCAGATGAAGAAGATAATAAATTATTTCTAGCCCTTCAAACCATCAAAGCCCATGGCCTCAACATCCAAAACCCCTCAACAGCCTCCCAAAGCTCTTTAGAAAAATCTATTAAAGTTACCCAACAAAACACCTCTTCCAGCCAACCTACAAATACTCCCTTTCAAACTACACAAACAGTCAATTTTCAAAACCCAACCCTCTTAGTTCCTCAGAGATCTATGTCATAATTAGAAACTGATACCCCAAAAATGCAAAACCAGGAGGTAGTGGTCAGCCAGTCAAACTTTTCAAAATCCAATTCTGATTACTATACCAAAAGAAACCATCAAAAAATAGTATCAGTCGAAAGGGGATTTAACAATGACGATGCCTCCCTAGCAATTTCAAATGTTTTCCCTAAAGGATGGATGTTCAAACCCTGGGATCTATCAAAAAATAATGACTATTATGAAGCCATTCTCTTGTCTACTGAATCGGTCACGTTCAAACATTTTTACAACGCCCAGGATAGAGAACACTCAACGCCTTCATACACAACATATCAAATACAAAAGGTCATCCACCCAAGTCAATGGGGCAAAGAACTCCACCATCCAAAAATTTTTCCTTCAAACTTCAAAAGAAAATTAAACCACTGCTCCTCATATTCCTACTGGGATTACCAGCAAGCATGGCATAATTCATTCTTTATTCAAAATCAGAAGAATAGTCATTCCTGGTTGTTTTATTTCAACACCAAAATCCAAGTTCAGGAACTCCCTGTTTGGTTCCTTCAATGGTGGGATTTCTTCGGAGCAATTGAAGAAATTCTTACTCCAAATGCATCTAAATGTCTAAACTGTTCAAAACACACTTCAAACCCACAGAATACGAAAGACGTTTTGTAATAACTCCAAAAATTTTGGACTTTTTGAAACCCTGATGAATAGTAACTTTTGCTGATGATGCTGATTAAGGAAAATTATCAGACCACACTATATAGGAGTACTGTTATGGAAATTCTAAGATTGTATTAGTATTACATAAAGTAAATAAGTGTATGTAAAGATCGTCAGAATCCAAATTGGAACACTTTGATTTTTCCCGAAAATCCACCAGATACAGAAAAAATTGAGTATAAGGTAACATGATAAAAAGGATTTAAATTCAAGGATTTTAAGAGAGGATCATAAAAAGGAATATAAAATATTGAGAAAGGTTTAGGGGAACCCAAGTAATAAGATCTCGGGTATGATCCTTCAAACGATAAACGAGAATGAAAGTTAAGCGAACCGTATAACAGATCAGCGATCATTAACCAAGTAATTAGGAGTTAATCAAAGAGGTTAGTGGATGATGATGTCATCACACCAACAAGAAGAAGACAAGTGTAAGAAGATGACATAAGCATGGTGACTTAAGCATGACAAAAAGGAGGGATTGGTTGGTTGATTGTGAACCATTCATTTCTTACCATGGTAAAAAGTTAATTAGCAACAAAAGGATATCAACCAAGCCAAAACAAATCATAACACAAAAACACAAGTTGACTTTAATTTTGAAGAAAGAAGCTCTCTGCTTCTTCATTTCTTCAAGGAGAAGGAAATCAAAATCCAAGATCCAAGTATTGTTAAATTGTGAGGTAATTATCCAAGGTTCATTATACATAGATATAGCTATCCTATGAATCTAAGCTTCCATTTCCTTCACAATCTCTTCCAATAATTTATGGAAGAAGAGGGTGAATAGTGTTTTCAAGATCTTGAAAATTTTGATCTTATGTTTTTGTTTAGATATAGCTTTTGTAAGGATTTTCAAGGGTGGTTCCAAGCTCCTTAGTTACTTGTACTCACCAAGGAAGGTTTAATCTCATACTCTAGCCCTACTTTTAAAAATTTAGAGTTTTTATGTTTGGTATGGTTCATGAGAAGCATGATTCTTGTATACTTAGAGTATGGTTGAATCTATAATGAGTTTGAAGTTGTAAATCTTGATTATTGGTTAATGAACTTAAGTATAGCTTTTAGTTCATGTTTGAGGGTAGTATAAATTGGAAATCTTGAGATGTTGGGGCTGTTGTAGTAAATTATGGATGGAGTTTGGTTGTAGTAATGATTGTGGGTTGATTTGTGGATTGATTGGAGTTGTATAAATTTGGTAATCGCGTAAACATAGCCGTCGTAAAGCCCGATTTACCTTAGACTGTTTTTGTTCTTAACTTCAGGACCCGTGAACTCACTGTTAGGTTTTAACCATTGCCATGATTATATAGTTCATGTTACGAGATTCGTTTTGATATGTGGTTCGCTTGAATCCGATGTACGGTTTAGGAGAAACGACCGTTTTAAGTAACGATGTTTCGCGAACGAACCATTACCCCTCGCCTTACTTTGAAACCTTGGTTAAGGCCCTTAAATGACTAATTGGAGTATGAAACAATTATGTAAAGTGGAATAGGCAGTTGATAGGGTACTCGCAAAAGAATCGCCTTAAAATTCTTAATGGTTAATTTATTAAAAATGGTGGAGCCGAGGGTACTCGAACGACTTATGTGATTCGTTAAGCGTAGAAGTGACCATAAGCGAACATTAACGTTCAATTGGTTAAAGTCTAGTTTCTTAAGCGACCGGGGTTTAATTCCGACTTATGTTGTTGTTCATAGGTTATCGGACCCACTCTAAGCTTAAGTCTATCCGGTAACACTCGGGCAAGTTTTCTACCCGTTATACTGTTGTTGTGATGTATATATGTATGTGCATTATCTTGTGATAGATGCATGATTGTTATTAGCAAATCTTGCGATATATTGGAGCATGCTGATATGGTTTATATGCATGCCTGTTTCGTAATCTTGATATCTAATTGTTGATTCAAATGCTTATAAGTTGCATAATACCTATGTTAGAGATAAGCAGTAGTTGCATATACCCTTAGTATAGGGGACCCAAAGGTGAACATTTTCTAAATCGGGAGTCGATGTTCCCGAGTATATTATATATATATATATATTTATATATATATATATATATATATAGTTTTCCAACTATTAATCGGATAAGGTTTATTCGATAACTTTATTTTATTTAATGAATATTATTTTGAATATTCATTCAAGGACTTATGACTCCGCTTATTTTACTTAATGAATATTATTTTGAATATTCATTCGAGGACTTATGACTCCGCTTATTTTATTAAATAATATTCTTTATTTTATTAAAGAATAATGTTTCTATAACCAAACTTATTTTCGATTATTCAAATAAAGATCGTACTTTCGTATAAATATATATTGGGTTATTTAATATTCATTTCAAGTATGAGTTTTAAAACTTCTACTTCAATTATCTTTATAAAGATTATTCTTTATGGGAATATTATTTAAATAATAATATTCAGATATTTTCTAATATTGGGACTGATTTATTTTATTAAATCAGCATTACTCCAAACATTCTTAAAAATGTTTTCGAGTCTTCAAAATGATTTTTAAAAGTTAGGGCGGATCCCAAAACTCATTTTTATATTTAAGATCCTCCTTTCGAAGGGGATTTAAATACTCGCTCAAAACCTGAGGGATCCGGCTCTGTGGTGTATTTTACATTCGCAACGAGGTTGATGTTTTGAGAAAACAGTTTGATTACTTGCCCAATGTTCGGGAAGTAAGGCCATCTAATTGAGTCGGCATAAGCGACAGGCCGGGGTACGATCTATCAAAGTGTAAGTGGCTGGGTGGCAGTCCATCAACGCGTAAGAGGCTGGGTGGCGGTCCAGCACAAGGTCCTAATGCGACCAGGGTGATGACCGGTGGGGGATTCATCCATCTACTAGTAGAAAAGGTTATTTATTGGTATCTTTGCCTGATCAGCAAGATATCAGGTTTATGCTAAGGTTTTCTCCTTTCCAAATTCATTGGATATTGCAACTCTGTTTATAATTTTTATAACAGAGGTTTTCAAGGAGTGTATGAAATATATATATAGGTGTATATATATATCGGGACTTAATGAAGTATCTCGTAACTTCATTATTTATAATGATATTTCAAAGATTGAATCTATCCAAGTCTTTTCTTGTAGTCTCATCTATGTGATGAACTTTTGAAACTGATTATACCTTGAACGGTGGTAGTTCAAGTAGTATTCGGAAAAGATATAAGTATATTGGAGTATCTTGTAACTTCATCTTTTCAACTTATATCTGGTTAATGATTATCTTATGCATGACAAAGATTTTCACAAAAACGTTGAGACAATGTTAGATATATGAGATCACCTTGCAACAATATTTTTATACAGTTATAAACTGGAACTCTGTGTATATTATGCATGGAAGAGGACTTCCAAGATTTTGAAAAGTATATATACACATATACTGAATATTTTGCGACTTGGTCGCGATAAGATATCAAACTTGGTTCATTTTTACTTGACCAAGACTTTCATGAGTACTATGAGGATTCTCATATATTGTACATCATTATACATATTATTTTGGTGGGCTTGTTGCTCACCCTTGCTTTCTTCTTTCATCACACAACAACAGATAGACAAGATGAACAGGACCAAGCTCCCAATTCGTGAGCGGATAGGAAATGTTCCGCAGTTTCCTGTAGGCGTTGATGCCGTTGTAGCTAAGGTAGGAACTACCAATAGGCTAGGCTTTCAACTTTTGATGTACCAGACTTATGTATACTTATGAATTGTAATAATGGCAAAGAATATGTAAATTTATTCAGAAACTCTTTTAAGGTGTAATGGTTTATAATTGTGGAATAAAATGACTTGTGTTATTTTTTGATATTCATCTATGAGACTATAACTTGTGGTTTGTGTGTATAATGGGGTCACAGTACGCAGTAGTTGGTTTATTATTAAGATTAAGTATTATTAAGGGAAATGGAACTCGTGACAACCCGGATCCCCGACCCCGGATTTGGGGGTGTTACACGTTTTCCTCATCTTTTAATGTTATGTTCAAATTTCTTTCTTCCATGGGTCTGTTCTTGGGAGTTTAAAATTCATTTCAACCAAATACAGTCATGTATTGTTCGGTCCTTTAAAGTCAAATAGTGGAGCAATTTCAAAGAAGACAAAAAGATTTCCAAAGAGATCATTCAAAAATGGTTATCAAGTCAAAATTTTATTACCAACAAAGAAGTTACCACTTTCTTTGCCCAAAAATCAAATGCCCAGGCATTATTAGCCCAAGCAAAAACCAGAAGCCAATACAAAGAATCCTTACTTCAACTCGCAAAATCAATTTATGATTCTGACGACGATAGCAGTCCGGTTCATTTAGGAGATGACAACGAAGATGACTGCCACGGGATATTTTCCCCTGTAGTTTCCACTGATTGAAATCTCAAAAAAAAGTCCAAACTACCCCCAAAAATTTCATGCAAATTTACATCATTTCATATTGTTTAGTTTTCCTTTATTTTATTATTGTAATCATTTAGTAAAGATACTTTTTTACTCCAAATTATTAGGGGTAAAATGGTAAAAAGTACATAAAAAAAAGATATTGTACAACATTTAAATTTAGTATCTAGTTTTCATTATATCAGCATTTCTCCATAAAATAAGCAGAGGACACAAAAGAAGACAAAGAAGACACTTCCCACTGAGACTAACTCAGCATTATTCAAAAGAAGACAAAGAAGACACAAAAGAAGATTCCCACTGAGACCAACTCGGCAATATTCTCCAAACAAAGCAACTTTCGGTGGAAGAGGGATCATACTCAAAATCCTGTGAAGAAAGCAGCCTCCCACTCAGGAAAGCAGCCCCTCCACTGAGAAAAAGAGGACCTCCCACTCAAGTCAAGCTATCCACTCAGGAAAGCAGAACTCCACTACAAGAAAAAGAATGATGTTGTTTCAAAAAATTAGACTCTTCATCCTTCTATAAATAAGAGGAAGAAGAGAGTAACAAACACACGTGAAATTAGAGAGCAGATAATATATACATTTTGTGCCAGTGATAGCAGTTCATATTTCTGAAATTTATTCTCAAGTTTTCTCAAATTGTACACAAAGACTAGCAGATTGCTTTCAGTTATATAATCAAAAGCGTTTCCAAGTAATTTCAAATCCTATTCTTGTTCATATCATGTTTTAATATTTTGTTTTAATTCTTATGTTTTGCCATGACTTAGTTATATATAATATGCATACCATGTCTTAGTCTTACTATATTACTCTCCCTACTGTTTATATTAATATTTGTTGGTCCTATAACGTCCTTTTGGTATCAGAGCCATAAGGGATTTGTAATATTGTTGTCTACTGTTTCTCTGTTCTTAGTTCTTAACTTTTGTAGCTAAGCCCTTGCCGAGTCGTTTTGCCTAGTTTATCGGTTATAAGTCCATAAGAGGTAGTAAACCTGTTTTCTCTAGGATTGTAAGCAAAAGCTTAGCCTACGTCTTTTTTGAACCTAGAACATGGATTCTGTATTCTGCAGAACTACATCTCTTTCAAACTCTTCCACTAGTACGTCTGACTCAAGAAATATTACACATAGTGAGGAAACTAACGTCGAAAACCTCCAAAAAGCAATAGAGCGTTGGGACATCCCAAAAATCCCAAAAAGCCAAGTTTATGATATAAAATGGTATAGTTCAAGTTCTTCCATCAAAACCGAAGAAAGGGACATACACCTATCAAAATCATTCGAAACAATTCACCTTCTCACCAAAAGTTCCCTAGAAAAACTAGCAAAATCATACAATTACATCCATATAGGTCTAGTCCAAGTAGGAATTAATCCCTTAACCAAAGAAGGATTAGACACCTCAATATTAGCCATTTTAAGAGATGCTAGATTCCTTGAGTTCAATGACTCTCTGTTAAGTTCAATAGAATCAATTCTATGTAACGGACCTATCTCTTTTAGTTGCTATCCAAATTTATCCATTTCCCTTAAAGACAGGAATGTTATCCATAGCATGACACTCCAAGTTAAAACTCACAACTATAAAATGTTAGAAGGATCAATTCCGGTTGCTTTAATCTTTCGAATTCATTACAAAGCAATAATGTCCATTGGTGATGATGGGCATAAAAATGGCATGACATTTCCCTTCCCACTGAATGGGTTTTAGAAAGAGTAGCTCGCCCTAGATTACCGGAAAGATTAGAACCAAACACACAAATACACCAAGTTCACCAAGATGACAATGGAAGAGTCACTCTTGCATTTGATTGATCATCCCAAGCCCCTTTTATTAGTTCTTGATATTCTGATGCTTCCTCAAGAACCTTAAATTTAGGAAGGATTTCTCAAATCCCTTCTATCATTAACACTTCCTCAAGACCAAGGTACTCTAAATCAGATATACCCAATACCTCTATGAGTGGTGTGGATTATTCTTCCAATATATCTCACTCTTTCTATAAACAAAGTCAATTACCACCAAACCAAAACACGGTTTCCCATTCATCACCAACATCCCCAACCTTCTCTGCTATAACTGAGAATATGGGAATGCCAAGTGAGCTAAATGTGATTGAAATAGAATTTCAAATCAATAAAACTTTTCTTCGTGAAGAGTTCTACTCTCCCCAAAATACTGAAAAAAGAAATTGGTTTTTTACCAACTTCAAAGAACAAAAGACACAACTTTAAGAAATTTATTATGAATTTCTCAACCAAAACAAAATCCAAATGTTATTCTTTGATTGGTTGGAGATTTACTCCTCTGACCAAAACTTATTCTTCCCATTCACAAATTACCAAAACCCCATCACTCGAAGCATGAGCCAAAAACAGAAACAATGGGAAACAAGTAGCGGAACTATAGAATCACACCACCCACCTTTTAGAAATGTCACACTAACAGTTCATAGTGAAAAAATCGAGGCACACCCCATCAAGAGACCAGATGATGACATACTAATAAATACTAGGAATACAATCCTTGTTGTTAATTACACAAACACCCACCTAAATAGCATAGGAAGTCAACTAAACCGAATAGAAGACCGAATTCAAAAAACAATAGATTTCCCCAAAAGTATTAATAACCAAGAACCCATCTTTAAGCCATACCAAGTTTCTAGACAAAGCCAACAACAAATTCAAACAAATAGACCAGAATTCGTTAAAGCCATCAAAGACCATCTTAGCAGACTTGAAGCCTCTTCTTCCACAACCCAAATAGTTGCTGACAGTGTTTCATCTAAACAACTGAATATCATACATCATGACTCAGATGAAGATGCTTTCATAAATGAAATACCCCAAATTCATGACCTTCGACAAATGATTCCAAAATTCACAGCCCTAGACATTGGAGTTGAAAATAGACCTAAAATTTTAACCCAGTCTAAATTCAATGCATCCTCTGTTTATGAATGGAATATAGACGGAATGTCTGAATATAACATTCTAAATCATTTACAATAAATGACCATGGCAGCCAATGCTTATACAACCCAAATAGGAACCCCAGACAAAGCTATAGCTGAATTACTCATAGCAGGGTTCTCTGGCCAATTAAAAGGTTGGTGGGACTATCACCTTACCCCTGAAAATCATCTTGAAATCTTAAATTCCATTAGGGAAGATGAAGAGGGAAAACCCATTTTAGATGAACAAGGAAACCCTATCCAAGGAGCAGTAGCACAACTCATTCTAGTCATAACACACCACTTCATTGGTGACCCTTCTCACCTGAGAGATAAGAATGCTGAGCTTTTACATAATCTCAAATGTTAAAAACTTAGTAATTTCCAAAGATATAAAACTACTTTCCTTACCAGAGTCATGCTTAGAGAAGACTCAAACCATGTAAATTGGAAGGAAAAATTCTTAGCCGGACTTCCAACCTTACTCGGTGAAAGAGTTAGAACTTCTTTAATAACTGAACACGGAAGCCCGATACCTTACAAAAACCTGACATATGACCAACTCATAAGCCAAACACAACGAGAAGGCCTAAAGATTTGTCAAGATTTAAAACTTCAAAGACATCTCAAATGGGAAATGAAAAGAACAAAGCAGGAATTAGGTACTTTCTGTCAGCAGTTTGACTATAATCCCAACAAAAGCTATTCAAAATCAAAATGTGATGGCGAATGCAAGCCATATCAAATACTTTATCAGAAAAGGTCTTTCACAAAATCTAAACATTTCTACAAAAAATCAATAGAATCGTTCTATAATAAACCTTCCTTTAATAATAATAATAAACCTTCCTATAACAAAAAACCTTTCAACAAAAATAAATTTACTAAACCAACCAATAAAGATATAACTTGTTACAAATGCGGAAAAAAGGGACATATATCTAGATTCTGCAGACTTAATAGGAAAATACATGAGTTAAACATAGAAGAAAACCTATTATCCAACAAAATCTCGGCTTTACTCCTTGAATCTTCCGACTCTGAGACATCTGAAATGTCTGGAAATGATGAACCTCTTCAAATAGATGAGATTGCAACAAGCTCATCTTCCTCTCACAACTCCTACTCTGAAGACAGACGAATCAACATCCTCACCAGAAATGAGGAACATTCTCTCGAAATTATAGAAAAGACAATTGATCCCCAAATAAGAAAAGAGCTCTTAGAAAATTACTCCAACGACCAATTGAACCCAAACCAGAACAAAAACCTTATATTCTCCCATCAACAAAAACTACATATGACTTGACCACAATATTAAAAAAACATAAACCCAACAAGAAATCCGTTCCAACAATACAAGACCTACACAAAGAAATCAAAGAAATCAAAGAAGAATTAAAAATCCTTAAAGAACAACAGAAGATAGATTCTGAAGCTTTAAATGTCCTTCTAGTTCGTGAAGTAGAAGAGCAAAATACAGAACAAAAATAACTAAGCAGTTTAAATAATACTCCTGAACAAGATGAAGATTTCTTATATGAATTAAGACAAGTTACCTACCGAAAATATCTCATAAAAGTCAAAGTTGTCTTCTCAGATGACTTTATCTTAGGTACCATTGCCTTATTCGATACATGAGCAGATTTGAATTGCATTAAAGAAGAAATAATACCAAAAAGATTTCATCAACATACCAATGAAAAATTAACCGCCGCTAATAACTCAAATCTCAATGTAGTTAGTAAGGTTGATGCCTCTATCAATAATAAAACCTTCCAAATTAAGACATCTTTTCTCCTAGTTAAAGGCATACATCATCTTGTCATATTAGGTACACCTTTCTTCAATTTAATAACCCCCTATACTGTCACCTACGAAGGTATTACTTTCAAAACCCATGACACCAAACTTACCTTCCCATTTCTTGAAAAACCCAAAACAAGGAACCTCAATACAATAAAGGCATATTCTATATATAATAACGAGATAAATGCCTTAATACAAGGCAAACAGATACAATTATTCCATCTAAAACAAGACCTTTCCTCTCACAAGATTGAGAAACAGTTACAAGACCGCTTTATCAAAGAAAAAATCTTAAAATTACTAAAACAAATAGAAGCAGAACTCTGTTCTGACTTACCAAATGCATTTTGGCATAGAAAACAACATATGATTGATTTACCTTATGAAAAAGATTTTGATGAGAAGGAAATACCAACAAAAGCGAGACCTATCCAAATGAAATCCGACCTAGAACAACATTGCAGAAAAGAAATCATCGATCTCGAATCCAAAGGAATTATATCAAAATCCAGATCCTCGTGGTCCTGTGTAGCTTTCTATGTAAACAAAAATGCTGAAATTGAGAGAGGGACACCAAGGATGGTTATCAACTATAAGGCTCTAAATAAAGCCTTAAGATGGGTACGATACCCTATACCTAATAAAAAAGACCTTTTACAAAAATTAAGATCTTTGGTAATATTCTCCAAATTTGATTTAAAATAAGGATTTTGGCAGATTCAAATCCACCCAAAAGATAGATATAAAATCATTTTTACGGTCCCATTCGGACAGTATGAATGGAATGTCCTTCCATTTGGAATTAAAACTGCCCCTAGAAAATTCCAAAGAATTATGAATGACATATTCAATGACTATTCTACATTCTGTATAATATACATTGATGATGTTCTAGTTTTTTCACAATCTATTGAACAACATTTTAAACACCTTAAAACTTTCTGCCATGTATCTAGGAAAAATGGTTTAGTCATATCAAAATCCAAGATTTCCCTATTTCAAACTCGTGTAAGATTTCTTGGCCACTACATATCAAAAGGAACAGTTACACCAATTGAAAGAGCCCTAACCTTTGCAACAAAATTTCCCGATAAAATCACAGATAAAACCCAACTCCAAAGATTTTTAGGAAGTCTCAACTATGTCCTAGACTTTTATCCAAACATCAATAGGATAGCCAAACCCTTATATGACCGCCTTAAAACTAACCCCGTCCCTTGGTCATCTGAACATACCGAAATTGTTCGACAAATCAAAGCTCAGGTTCTAGAAATCCCTTGTCTACACCTTGCTGATCCAAATGCTTCTAAAGTAGTTGAAACAGTTGCTTTTGAGTTAGGATATGGCGGTATACTAAAACAAGTAGTCAATGGTAAAGAACAAATAGTCCAGTTTACATCTGCACATTGGAATGATTGTCGAAGAAATTATTCTACTATAAAAAAGGAAATACTTTCAATTGTTTTATGTATTACAAAATTTCAAAGTGATTTATTAAATCAAAAATTTCTCCTTAGAGTCGATTGTAAATCTGCAAAAGAGGTTTTACAAAAAGATGTCCAAAATATTGCATCAAAACAAATTTTCGCCAGATGGCAAGCATTATTAAGCGCTTTTGATTTTGATATTGAACACATTAAGGGAGATATGAACTGTGTCCCTGATTTCCTGACCCGTGAGTTTCTACAAAATAGATAGTCTCATGCCTCGAAAAGGCAGAGGTGGGGGAAAAACCCCAGCCTTTACCGGACAACTCCCGGTCACTCAACAAAGCAAAGCAAGTACTTCTTCCGGAAAACCGATCACATCCTGGATCGATAAGGTAATTGTAGATGAAGAAGATAATAAATTATTTCTAGCCCTTCAAACCATCAAAGCCCATGGCCTCAACATCCAAAACCCCTCAACAACCTCTCAAAGCTCTTCAGAAAAATCTATTAAAGTTACCCAATAAAACACTTCTTCCAGCCAACCTACAAATACTCCCTTTCAAACTACACAAACAGTCAGTTTTCAAAACCCAACCCTCTTAGTTACTCAGAGACCTATGTCACAATTAGAAATTGATACCCCAAAAATGCAAAACCAGGAGGTAGTGGTCAGCCGGTCAAACTTTTCAAAATCCAATTCTGATTACTATACCAAAAGAAACCATCAAAAAATAGTATCAGTCGAAAGGGGATTTAACAATGACGATGCCTCCCTAACAATTTCAAATGTTTTCCCTAAAGGATGGATGTTCAAACCCTGAGATCTATCAAAAAATAATGACTATTACCAAGCCATTCTCTTGTCTACTGAATCGGTCACGTTCAAACATTTTTACAATGCCCAGGATAGAGAACACTCAACGCCTTCATACACAATATGTCAAATAAAAAAGGTCATCCACCCAAGTCAATGGGGCCAAGAACTCCACCGTCCAAAATTTTTTCCTTCCAACTTCAAAAGACAATTAAACCACTGCTCCTCATATTCCTACTGGGATTACCAGCAAGCATGGCATAATTCATTCTTTATTCAAAATCAGAAGAATAGTCATTCCTGGTTGTTTTATTTCAACACCAAAATCCAAGTTCAGGAACTCCCTGTTTGGTTCCTTCAATGGTAGGATTTCTTCGGAGCAATTGAAGAAATTCTTACTCCAAATGATCTGAATGTCTAAAACTGTTCAAAACACACTTCAAACCCACAGAATACGAAAGACGTTTTCCTCCTCTTTTAATGTTATGTTCAAATTTCTTTCTTCCATGGGTCTGTTCTTGGGAGTTTAAAATTCATTTCAACCAAATACAGTCCTGTATTGTTCGGTCCTTTAAAGTCAAATGGTGGAGCAATTTCAAAGAAGACCAAAAGATTTCCAAAGAGATCATTCAAAAATGGTTATCAAGTCAAATTTTTATTACCAACAAAGAAGTTACCACTTTCTTTGCCCAAAAATCAAATGCCCAGGCATTATTAGCCCAAGCAAAAACCAGAAGCCAATACAAAGAATCCTCACTTCAACTTGCAAATTCAATTTATGATTCTGACGACGACAGCAATCCGGTTCATTTAGGAGATGACAACGAAGATGACTGCCACAGGATATTTTCCCCTGTAGTTTCCACTGATTGAAATCTCAAAAAAAAAGAAGAAAGTCCAAAATACCCCCAAAAATTTCATGCAAATTTACATCATTTCATATTGTTTAGTTTTCCTTTATTTCATTATTGTAATCAGTTTGTAAAGATATTTTTTTACTCCAAATTATTAGGGGTAAAACGGTAAAAAGTACATAAAAAAGATATTGTACAACATTTAAATTTTGTATCTAGTTTTCATTATATCAGCATTTCTCCGTAAAATAAGCAGAGGACACAAAAGAAGACAAAGAAGACACTTCCCACTGAGACTAACTCAGCATTATTCAAAAGAAGACAAAGAAGACACAAAAGAAGATTCCCACTGAGACCAACTCAGCAATATTCTCCAAACAAAGCAACTTTTAGTGGAAGAGGAATCATACTCAAAATCCTGTGAAGAAAGCAGCCTCCCACTCAGGAAAGCAGCCCCTCCACTAAGAAAAAGAGGACCTCCCACTCAAGTCAAGCTGTCCACTCAGGAATGCAGAACTCCACTACAAGAAAAAGAATGATGCTGTTTCAAGAAATTAGACTCCTCGTCCTTCTATAAATAAGAGGAAGAAGAGAGTAACAAACACACTTGAAATTAGAGAGCAGATAATATACACATCTTGTACCAGTGATAGCAGTTCATATTTCTGAAGTTTATTCTCAAGTTTTCTCAAATTGTACACAAAGACTAGCAGATTACTTTCGGTTATATAATCAAAAGCGTTTCCAAGTAATTTCAAATCATATTCTTGTTCATATCATGTTTTAATATTTTGTTTTAATTCTTATGTTTTGCCATGACTTAGTTATATATAATTTGCATACCATGTCTTAGTCTTACTATATTACTCTCCCTACTGTTTATATTAATATTTGTTGGTCCTATATTAATATATATATATATATATATATATATCTGGTGGATCCAGAAAGTTTTAAAAGCTTGTGTTTTTATTACTTAGTATTTTGATTTCTATCACTCTTTTATTCCGCACTATTGCTAATCAAACACTGTTATATTTATCAAGTTAGAACATTCTTTAAATTTAAAAAAGGAGTCAGAATTACATTCAACCCCCCTTCTGTAATTCTTGTTATATTGTTAGGAAATAACATATATATTTATCTTGTTATGATAATATTTGAAACTATTATAATAAAACATCGTTATCATAAAATGGTGAAAACTAAATCTAAACGAAGATTAGAGTGAAATTTTTAAGGTTCAATGTAATGTACTGCTAAAAAAATTCTAAACGTATTTAGATATAATAAATATAGAAATTTCATTTCTATGAGAAAAATATCTGAACAAACTTGAGAATCGTTAATATTACGACACATATTTCTCGTTCATGAGATCATGGGTGTCACAACATATACTTCCATTAAGATCAATAATCATGTAACTCACTTATCTCGCTTTTAATAAAATACATTAGTTATTTTTGTTAAAAAAAATAATTCATTCACATTTTCAACATGTGTGGTGAAAAAGATTGTCAATCATTATAGTGAATAAAGCAAACCAAAAATAAAAATTTAGACAAATAAAGCAAATGAACTAAATTTTTTCTTAATCGATTAATATGATATTGTCAAATAATTATGAATGTCAGTGCTCGATGGCACCAATTATAGATTCCAAAATTCAAAACACTTCAACGTACATATTTTACGAATATTATATATCTGTTATTCGATCCAAAATTAGAAAAAAGATAATTTCACAACATAACATATATTTCATTTATGTAATATGAATCCATAAGTGAGTTTTGAAAAAGTTTAAGCCTCGCACGGGCTATTGAAACATACAAATCGGAAAAACTCATACTTATAATAGATGTCACTACACACACAAAACTAATTCCTCACAGGTCACAACATACTATATATCTATTTAACAAGCATGTATACAAATTTTATAATATTTTAGAATAGAGCATGCCCATAATAGAGCATGCACGTACCTCGCACGAGCTATAGAGCTAGTTTAATATAAAAATACAGAAGAGTAGGGTTGTCAAATGGATAATTCGGATATGGATATGCCTATATCTGTATCCGCATCCGACATCATCGGATTCGATTACGGATAATATCCGTTTTATTTCGGATACCAATTCCGTTTTTTTCGGATACGAATGCTGATATTTCAGATAAATATCGGATTTTTTAAATTTTTTTGTTGCCCTTACCGTTTTGACGATGATTATAGAACATTTTCTACGATTATATACACATAATATATTTATATATGTATAAAGTATGTGTACAATTATATAAAATTTGTGTAAACTTATTATTTAATACATTTACACATACTATAAACTAAAAAATAAATTTTAAATTATATACAATTATATATTTATATAATTTAAATATCATATATGTATTTAGTTTCAGATTCGAATATCCCGAATTCGGATACGGATAATATCTGCTTTTTTCAGATACGGATAATATCTGCTTTTTTCAGATACGGATAATATCCGTTTTTTCTCGGATACGGATGCAGATTTTTCGAACGAATATCGGATTTTTCGGATTTTTTTGACAGTCATGCTGATGAGTATAGATAGATTGATTTACATACAAATTTGATGATGATGCAAGACAAAAATTAAATCATTAAATTAAATCAATAATAAAGAAAATGGAAACCACGTGGGCAGCATATATGTAATGTTGTACGTCATTCCCTCCACATATAATTCCACAAATTGTTTTATACTACTCCCTAATAAAATCAACTTTATAAAAGCTTCTCCTTTTTAAGCTCAATCGTTCATCTCTCTCTGTACAAAACTTGTATCTGTATATTTATTTACACAAATCACCCCACCGACGATTTTAAATTCCGGCCAGAGACCCTCGCCGTTGATTAATTCCGACAATCCACGGCGCTAGATCGATCGTCATGAATCAGGAATAGTATGTTCCCATGATCCTTGCTTATTATAATTTAAATTGATTGATGCTTAGATCTGTTATGTATTGCACTTATTAAAGCTTTAAGTTTTATTGATTTAATTTCTATGTAAATACTCAGCAAACTCTGTTTAAAAAGGATCTAAAATTCACAAATTAGCATTCGGATTCGAATTATATAGGTCACTTGGTCGAGTATTTATAAAATTATTAAGATGATCGTCTAATTATTTTGTTTTGATTTTAGTTTTTTTACTTAGGATGAGTATGAATAATCACGAATTTATAAATCGGTCACTCAAATGAAGGAGATTCGTCTCGTTATTATCTTATGGAATCAAACATGTATTCTCTTATGCGTGTTCAGTAATGACGTATGCCTTAAATTTGACTTAATGTACTACTTGTACTTATCCTTATTGCCTTCCTTATTCCGGTTGTTCTAGAATGATTGGGGGCTATTCCTTATTCCAGTTGTTCGAGAATGATTGAGGGCTACCGTGGACTTGGCTGTGTTAATGAACTAAGATACATACATATTGGGATTAGGCAAATATTAGATATCAATGGTTATATTATTGCTTGATAATTCTTCGTAGATGAAGGCATGCCCTATACTTCTTTTTATTCTTTTGTATTTTTTTATTGTACTTGGAGTTATGGCGAGCAGAGAATGATTACTGGAGCATCTACTCATTGGTATTTACTTTTTGTTTTCGGGCATATATTGTAACTGATGTTTAAATGTTTACTCAATTTACTAATATAACATCCTCGATATGGGAAGGGAAATGAATAATAAAAACTAGGGTAGTAGGAGAAGGCAAAGACAAAGAGCCTTCTTTTTTTCCTTCCCATTTTAGAAGTTTGCGTAACAAAATTGCACATTTTATAGAGTATAATATCCGTGCAGAGTATAATATATTTGCCTGATGGTAATGTTTCTGTTATGCGCCTTCACAGTGACTACTTGTTTAAGCTTTTGCTTATCGGAGATTCAGGTGTTGGAAAATCGTGTCTCCTCCTGAGGTTTGCTGTAAGTATGAAATGCCAGTTTCTTTTTCTAGCCGTACAAAGTTATATTCACTACTTTTTACGTGGACAAAAAGTCGAAATTTTCCTGATATTCTAATATTTTTCTATTTCAGGATGATTCGTATCTGGATAGTTACATTAGCACCATTGGTGTAGACTTTGTGAGTACCCACCTTTTTTGTGTGTATGTGGAGTTTCCGATTATTAAAAAAAATTAATACTAATCTCTACAATTATGTTATTTAGAAAATCCGAACAGTGGAGCAGGACGGGAAAACTATTAAGCTCCAAATTGTAAGTTTACTGTTGTTACTTAGTAAAAACTCTTCATCAGATCTCAAGATGTGAAAGTAGTGAATTGAGGTATAACAATTAATTTCATTGGATCAGGAGGAATGTATTTGTTTTGAAGTTCTATTAAGCGCTTTCTTCTTAGACATCTTCATTTCCTTTCAATATCTATGTGCCACTTTAATGGCTTGGCTTGTTTAATTATATGTTTTGAGGATTAGGTGTTGTCTTCTGTAAAGTTATGATTATTGCTATTAGTTCTAATTTTTTTATGCTCTCGCAGTGGGATACTGCTGGACAGGAACGTTTTAGGACAATTACTAGCAGCTACTATCGTGGAGCACATGGCATCATTGTAAGCGTCCTTTCTCTTTTTTTCATTAGCATTATTTTAGATCTACAAGTGCGTGTATATGTTTAAATTTTTTATCTCCCGGGCAGGTTGTGTATGATGTTACAGATCAAGAAAGCTTTAACAATGTCAAGCAGTGGTTAAGTGAAATTGATCGTTATGCCAGTGAGAGTGTAAACAAGCTTTTGGTTGGTAACAAATGTGATCTTACATCACAGAAGGTTGTGTCCACCGAAACAGCTCAGGTAAAAATACTCTTCATATTTTGTATATATGTACCTGTCTTCATTCTTTTCTGAAAAGTCTCTCTCATATACATAGTGGTACCTCCCTTTATTGTTGGAGTGCAGCAAAGCCTTCATTATCTCGTAATTTTCATTTGTTTTGACCCTTCTCTTCAGGCATTTGCAGATGAAATTGGAATCCCTTTCATGGAAACAAGTGCTAAAAGTGCTACAAATGTTGAACAGGCTTTCATGGCCATGACTGCCGACATTAAGAACAGGCATGCTTGACAATACAAACATAAATAGTATAAGAACTCGTAGTATTCGTTATTTATTATAACCTTTACTTCGTGTGCAGGATGGCTACTCAACCAGGAGCGAACAATGCTAAGCCTTCTACCGTACAGATTCGCGGACAACCTGTCAATCAAAGTTCTGGCTGCTGTTCATCTTAAAGAGTCGGCTCATCAAATCCTTTTCAAATGAAACTAGTGCATGATGTAAAACTAGAAATTATGCTTCTTGATGCTTTGTCGCTGCGTGCTGTTAAACTAGAAGTTATGCTTCTTGATGCTTCGGCATCAATTCTGTTGAACGCTATTTTGCTTTCCTTGGTATATTGTTTCACCCTTTTGTTTAAAATCTCGAATGTTCAAGTGTATCTCTATCTTAAAAAAGATGAACTAGTACAAATAGGATTTAATTTCAGCAAGGACCTCTATTCTTTTTTATTTCCACGTGGCTTACTAGCTTCTAAATTTTTATGGGAGAAAGGGATTCAAACGAATCATATGTGCATCTGTGCCTGCAAGTCAGCTTTAAAATCTTTTGGGGTTCGTTTGGTTCAGAAGTGGGTTTGGAAGGAATCAGGTTAAGTTGGTAGGGGATGAAGAATGATTTCTGATATTATGTATGTATTTGGTTCAGTATTGGAATGAATTTATTTTATTTCAAATAAAATCGCCATTTCAATTTTAATATTACATGCAAGTATACATTGTATGTTTAAATTAAATTCTTACATAATTTACAAATAAAAATTTACTAAAAAATTTTATGATTAGTAAAATATAATTTAACCAATTACATAATAATTTAATATCTTTTAATAAATTAAATCTTACAAATTGGCATTAGATAAATATTATTATAATAATTTAATTTAAAATTAAATAATATATCAAATTTAAAATATCTTTACATAAAATATCTTTACATAAATTGTATTTAATTGTAGAAATAAAGATAAATAATAATAGTAAATCGGATCTCTCATACTCCTCTGTACCCAACTGTCCTCTAAAGTATTAAATTTGATTGCAAGTGGATTTTATGTATGGATTTCAACGAATACAAATCATGAACCAAATATCAGGTATGGGTTTAACCTCTCGGTGGTTTTGGCTATGAACCTATTGATTTATTATTTATTTATTTATTGTAATATTTTTTTTGTTCGAAGTACATTTACAGACCCATTCATCTTTAGGGCAATACTCAATCCATAGGTACCAATTTCTTTTAACCAAACCAAACAATAATGTAAACCTATACAACAAAAACATTCATAAATTTTATTTGCACATGTTTCAAGCCACCATAAATATTTTTAGGTGCCTGCATTGGCATTAGAGACGGCCAAACGATCGGGCCGAGCGTGCCATACCGAATTTTCGACGGTCCGGTTCATCAGTCAGTTAACTCGTGAACGGCCCGCGAAACTGAACGAGACGTGCCGTGCCGTGCCGATTTGATGGAATATTAACCCGTAAACGGCTCGCGAATTAGGCGAATTTGACGGTCTGGTGAGTCTGGTGGTTCGAGCTGAATAAGCGAATAACGAATAGGCGAATAAGGCGAATAACGAATAACCGTGTTGATTTGTGGTTGTGTACTTGTGTGGTGGGGATTGTAGACAGCCTTTCTGTTTTTTTTGTTTTTTTTATGTTTTGTTTTTTATTGTGCTGAAGTTCTCAAATCATCTTATCAATTATATACACGTCTTTTCTCTCTTTTTCTTTCTTCAGTTATAGTATGTGGTCTGGCGAGTTTGTTTAGAATGTAGGCTAAATGTTTGATAAAAGTCCCTTTGGAACTTTTTTAAATTTTCTAAGCTGATGCAAGTATTATAGTAGTACCAATCACTTTGTTAATTTTCTTAGCTAATGTGTCTGCTTGATAAACTTACATGAGCACTCAATTGGTATTTAGGCGGACCTTGCGTAGCTGAATTAGTTTCATTCTAATTTATAGTTCTCCATATACTTTGCATTTCTGTTTTTATTGTTGTTGGAGGCTTGGAGCAGAGTGCAGGTGACTGTTGTAGGCTGTACCAGGAAGAAAGCACGGGCGCGTGACAAGGACTCGCGGGCCGAGCCGAATAACCGCGGTCCGAGCCGTGCCGGTTACGTCCATATAAGTCGTTCCAGGTTTATGCGGGCCGGTCCGGTTCCGGGCCGGTTCCGGTTTCAGAAATTTATGTTCGTGTTCGATTCGTATAAATTCACGGTTCGTGCCGAATAATTAACCGGTACATAACGAGCCGATTTAGACGAATTTTTGGCGAGCCGAATTACGATCGGGCCGAGCCAAACCGTTCGCTTGGCCAGCTCTAATTGGCATATATCCTAACCTCTTTCATCAAACTAGCAACTACAACAGCGAGCCGGCATGCTGGAACTTGCAACTCTGCATTGTTTCTCGATTCCCTCCCTTTAAAGGCAAATCCCTCTCGGAACAAATTATGTGTTGAAAAGGGAATCAAACCCGTGACATTGTGAACCACAAGGCAAGGTCATACAAACTGAGTTAGAGCCTATTGATACATCCCGTCATTTTAAGAAGCATAAAAGCTAATAGCAGAAAAACTAACCAAGTTCACAAGTATCTTGGAAATTGATTCAAAATAGTGGCAGTTGCCATTTAGTTCAAACCAAAACTAGCCAAAATGTATTGAATTAAGTGAATTCCCGAGACCTGAGAAGAGTACCCGATTAAATAACAAAAGATCCAACCAAAATATATTGAATTAAGTGAATTATTCGGGGTTGGAAAGAGTACCGGAACTAAAGAACAAAAAGCCCGCGACTGACATCTAGTTGTATATTTCAAATGTATGATGCTGATTTTTGACACGCAGTTCAAATTATTTTAATCATAAAATTAACATTATTTTTTGAGTAAAATACAGGTAGTGTACTTCAACTTTCCAAATGGTGCAAGATGTGTACCTCAACATTCATAATTACAAGATGTGTACCTAGACTTTCATAATTACAAGATGTGTACCTAGAGTTTGGAGAGAAGTGCAAAATGTATATCTTCGTTAGTTCCTTTTTAACACCGTCTCTCTTAGAGGTTTTCTAGTCATTTCACTACACTTGCATTATTGGACATTGCCTTGATCATTTTTGTTGCCATCTCCGGTAAGAGCATTATTTCCCTCTTAATCCATGCTTTTAACTTTCCTGTTATGTGTTTTCTGTTGTTCATTGCAATGACTTGGTGTGTACGATCATTGGTAGATAATGATGTTAGGGGGAACACACACAAGTATAGAACCAAACAAACAATGCAAAACACACACTCAATATATGACGCGGAAAAACCCACGTCCCAACTTGTATTATTAATCAAAACAATGATCAGTAATACAATCAATCTCACCAAACGGTATTCACTCAAGCGATACTTAAGTCAAACAATACTCAAGCATACATCAAAACAATAACATGACTATGTATATATAGTCATCACAAACTTAGCCAACAAGACATACCTAATCTGATTACAATAATAATTATCTACCCATACAATTATTACCCATTACCATTATAATAATAACTGTCAACACATACAATTATTACCCAACTCAATTATGATAATAATTGTCTACCCATACAATTATTACCCAATCCAATTATGTTTTCTATCACCAAGCCCATACTACCTATTGGGTTTAACCCCAAAAATCCTCCCATTCAACCCAATATGATTTCATGCACAACCGAATTAACGGTCACCATCAAGCCATCGACGTCGATCGCCCAATACCTCCCCTCGAACAATAACCCCTCCTTCTAGTACAAAAAGATTTCTCTTATCTTTTCGACCTTTGAGTATCTCTAAATCTCCTTTAGTGACTTTCAACATACTGTTCTTCATCATAACAATATATCCCAAATCAACTAATTTACACAACGAAATTAGATTTCGATTTAACTCCGGTATGTATCTTACCTGAGTTAACTTCTGAACACGACCGTTGTGACGTTTCATTGTTACCTCACCAATGCCAGCAACCTTTACCGTTTTACCGTTCGGTAAAGTTACAATCTTTCCCTCACACTTTTTGTAGGACGAGAACCACTCCCTCCTACCATATATGTGATGAGAACATTCCGAGTCAAGCACCCATTCTTCTTTTGATCCTTTCTCTTCTTGAACCAAAAGAACATCTTCATCACCTTCTACAAGCGAAACACTACCCCCTCGATTTTTCTTCAACTCTCTCAAGTCTTTTCTTGCCTTTGGACACATAAATTGTATATGACCCAATTCCTCACAATAAAAACACCTGATATTAGGGTTATGTTTCTTAGCATACTTCTTTTTCGTGTCATGCGCACGTACCACGAATGCACTTCCATCAGATGTGTCACTCGATTCTTGTTTCATCAATCTTTCGGCCTCTAGAAGAACAACAATAGTCTCATCCAAATCTAACTTCATTTTCCCAACCAATAAAGAAGTCATCACAGTATTATACTTCTTCGGTAGAGACACTAGTAGTAGAACAACTTTGTCCTCATCTTTTAATTTTTCATCCAAATTATTTAGCTGGTTGATTAAGACATTAAAACGATTCAGATGATCTCTTAAATCTCCGTCTTCTTCCATCTTGAGCCCGAACAAATCTTTCTTGAGAAACAACTTGTTGGCCAAAGACTTTGACTGATAAGTCTTCGTTAACTTCTCCCATAAATTCTTGGGTTTTTCCTCTTCAAGAACATCATACTTGATTTCCGGTGCAAGGGCCAACCGGATCATTGATGCCGCATGTAACTTCATGTCTCCCCACTTTGTATCATCAACTTCAGTAGGCTTCTTCCCTCCGAGAGTCGCATATAACCCTCGTTGAATTAAAAGATCTTTTACCGTGCTTTGCCACAAGGTAAAATTGTTTCTTCCATTAAACAATTTAATCTCAAATCCCCCAACCTTCTCCATCATGAACCTTGGCTCTTGATACCAATTGTTAGGGGGAACACACACAAGTATAGATTCAAACAAACAATGCACAACACACACTCAATATATGACGCGGAAAAACCCACGTCCCAACTTGTATTATTAATCAAAATAATTATCAATAATACAATTAATCTCACCAAACGGTATTCACTCAAGCGATACTTAAGTCAAACAATACTCAAGCATACATCAAAAAAATAACATGACTATGTATATATAGTCATCACAAACTTAGCCAACAAGACATACCTAATCTGATTACAATAATAATTATCTACCCATACAATTATTACCCATTCCCATTATAATAATAACTGTCAACACATACAATTATTACCCAACTCAGTTATGATAATAATTGTCTACCCATACAATTATTACCCAATCCAATTATGTTTTCTATCACCAAGCCCATACTACCTATTGGGTTTAACCCCAACAAATGAAACCTTTCACTCCATGAGACCCTAGATTATAGTCGTGAGTTGTGCATGACTTCATAATTTTTTCGAGCTTAATATAATTGTATATGATTGTAATCAGGTGATGGTATGCTTGTGAATACGTGTTTGTTTAAATCTGTCAATTATGTTTTGTTTAAGTGTATGTTTAAGTATCCTGTTTTTCAGTTTACTTTATTCTTGTTTAGGATTTGATAACATCACATATTTGCACTCTAACCTCGAGTTTTTTGCCAACTTTTGTTGCATATGCATACTGCCCTAATAAGTTAACTATAAAATTTCATCATAGGGTGAATTTAGTATTGACCCTAAAACCTATGTCGGTGGTTCAATCAGATATGTTCATATGTGTGATGTTGATGAGTTGAGTTATTTAGAAATAGGTAATATGGTTTAAGATAAAATCAGAATCAAACCACGAATCTCGATTTATTCAATTAGGTGAATCGGAACCACGAACCTCGTTTTGGTTTTTGTTTCGGTTTCGGTTCAGATTATTTTAAAATTGAATTAATTTTTGCGATTTTTGCGGTTCAACTTGAACAATTATCATCCCTAGGTGGAGGAGTTGGGTGAGCATGGTTTAGTTTCATTTAGTTATAAGCTTCCAAAATCTAATTTGCAAAGTGGTTTATGCCCTCTTTTAAGTGATGTCAATGTCTTAGAAATGACTAAATTTATCCCACGTGAGATAATTATGTATGTTTATGTGTGAATGAAAATGTAGAAACACAAGACTTTCTCCCTTCACAGCAGTATGACCTGTCATTTTTAGATGATCCTATACATATTAAATTAGAGTAAATTAAAAGGAATCAGTTGTTGGAACTTGAGGGACTATACTACTAGTTTAGTGATGTTGAGCATGTGGAGGAAGAAGTTGTGCTAGCAGATGATGGAGGCTTAGAAGATGAAGAAAATGGTAGTGATGTACTGAGCTTTCATGGTGACAGTTCAAACATTGACATCACAGATGATGATGTTGCAACATTCAAGAGTGGTGGCCCAAAACCAATTGAAACTGATTATAAAAGAAGGGGATTCAGTGATTGTCCCAAAACCAATTCGATGATTATAAAAGAGGGGAATTCCGTTGGGTCATCACCCTGGCCATATGAGGGCGATATGCTGGACTGTCCCACAGCCTCCTATGCTTTGATGGACTTCCCCGCAGCTTCTTACACTCACTCTGAAACACAAGGTGCCAGACCATTCCAGTTCCTTGAAGAATCATATCCTTATATTTGGAATTTAAAATTAATCGACATTGCCCGAGCGTATAATAGCCGTTGATAGGTACGATATTATAAAAATCAACTACTTCCCGAATGTGTGCAAGTATCAAAACTTTCTTTATCAACTCAACAACCTTCTTGCGAAGATAAGATACAATACTGAGTTGGATCCCTTATATTTTGAGCGAGTATTTAAATCCCACTCGAAAGGAAGGATTTAAATTTGAAAACGGTTTTAAGATCCGCCCTATACTTTTGAAATCATTTGGTACGGTTTGAAAACATTTTTTGAAAACAATTTAGGAAAGAAATGATTTAAATAAGTTAAATCGTTTATCAAACTCATTTGAAAACATAGAAAGAATATTCAAATAATATTCCTCAATTAATCATTGATTAAATGATATAATAAAATATGATAATTAAAATAAATCCCTAAATGAATATTCAAAAATAATATTCATTTATTAAATAATAAAATATATGTAATTCAGTTTTCTAATCGAATAATCAAAGTAGTATTTATTAATAATATTTGATCATAAATAAGATCTTAAATGAATATTCAAAATAATATTCATTTATAATTTAGAAACTATCGAATGATCATCATTCGATCAATAATTTTGAAAACTATATAATATACTCGGGAATATCGTCTCCTGGTTTGAAAATAAAAGTTCAACTCGTAAGCCCTAGGGGTATACACAAAGTATAGCTACCTCTAGCATAGGTATTATGCAGATTATAAACAATTGAATTGACAATAAAATATCAAGATTTCAGAGCAGGCATGTATATATACATCATGTCAACATGCTTCAATATATTGCAAGATTTGCTAAACAACAATCATGCACTTATCTCAAGATAATGCATATATATAATCATCACAAAAATAATATACGGGTAGAAAACTTGCATGACCGATCGGGGGTGGTAAAAGATCTGGTGTGAGTCCGGTAACCTATAATCAACATATAAACTGGAATTAAACCATGGTCGCTTAAAAAACTAGATTTTATCCACTTAGACCCTAATGCTCGCTTTTGCACTTCATGATTTACATTAGTAGCTCGAGTACCCTCGGCTCCACCATTTTTATAAAATTAACCGTTTAACATTTTAACGCGACTCTTTCACGAGCACTCTACCAACTGACTAACTAACATCACATAATTGTTTCACAATCTAATTATTCTTTTAAGGGGCCTAAACAAGGTTTCAAAGTTAAGCGAAGGGTAAAGGTTCGTTCGTGAAACACCGTTACTTAAAACGATTGTTTCTCCTAAACCGTACATCGGATCTAAGCGAACCAGATACCAAAATGAAGCTTACGACACGATCTAGCTATACATGGCAAAATTACACTTTAGTCACTGAGTTCTCTGGTCTGAAAGTCATGCACAAACAGTCTAAAATAAAATAGGTGTTACGGCGACTATATTTACGAGTTTTCCAAATTTTTCACTACACCAAAACCTCACTAATTCACCAACCATCATCAATACATCAATATTTCATCTAAAAAACACTATCTCAGTCCAAATTCTCAAGATTTTCCAACTCATCCAACCATAATTAAGATCCATTAATCATAATCAAAAATTCATTAATCATAACCATTACAAATCAAACCAAACTACTAACAAACATGGATCATGCTTCTTATTTACTAATCCAACCATAAAACTCATTAATACTCAAAGTAAGAGCTAGGGTTTGAAAATTATACCTTTCTTAGTGTGTAATAAGTTACTAGGGGGCTTTAAGGAGCCTTGATCTAACCTCCTAATACCTTGATCTTTCCAAAGAAATCAAGAACATAGCCTTGATCTAACCTCCTAATACCTTGATTGTAATAACCCCAAAATTTTGAACTTTTTGTAACCCTTATGAATAGTGTTTTTGCTGAATAAGAAAACTGTTCATGCCACACTATGTAGGGTTTCTTTTATGGATATTCTGAGATTTTATTAGTACTCTATATGGTATATAAGTGTATGTAAAGATCGTCAGAATCCAATTCCGAACACTTTGATTTTTTCCCGGAAATCCACTAGATACGGAAAGAATTGAGTATAAGGTAACAGGATAAAAAGGATTTAAATAAAAGGATTATAAGAGAGGATCATAAAAGGAATATAATGTATTGAGAAAGGCTAAGGAAACCCAAGTAATAAGATCCCGGGTATGATCCCTCATACGAGAAACGAGAACGAAAGTTAAGCGAACCGTATAACATATCAGCGGTCATTAGGCAAACAATTAGGAAGTTAATCAAGGAGGTTAGGGATGATGAGGTCATCCAACCAATAAGAAGAGGGCAAGTAAGGGATGATGACATCATAAGCATGACATAAGCATGACATAAGGGGAAGGAGGTGTGGTTGATTTAAAACCACACAAAGTTCAAGGTTACAAAGGTAATTAACCAAAAACAAAACAAAAACAACCAAGCTAAGCTAAACAAATCAAAAACACAAAATCATTTCATTTCTCCCACATTGCTCTCGGCTTTTCTCCATTTCAAGAAGAAAAATTTTCAAAATTCAAGTTCCAAGCTTCCTTAATTGGTAAGTTAATTATCTAGTACTCCTTATGCATAGATATAGCTATCGTATGAGTTTAAGCCTCCAAATCATTCACAATCTTCTCCAAGAAATCAATGAAGAAGACAATGAATAGTGATTTCAAGGTTTTTAACTTGATTTTTCTTGTTTTTCCTTTAAGATCCAAGCATCCCTAAGACATCTCAAGGCTTCTTAAGGCTTCCTAGCTACTCCAATCACTTCAAGGAAGGTATAACATCTCCAAACCCTAGCTTTACTTTGTATATTAGGTTGATTTTGATAGTTATGGTAAAAGAGTAGCTTGATGCTTGTTGGTTTAGAGTTTGGGTTGGAATGGTAGTGAATTGAATGTTGAAATCTTATGGTTTGGTTAAAGGACTTAAGTATAGTTTAAATTCAAGTTTAAGAATAAGTATAAATTGTTAATATTGAGTTAATTGGGGCTGTTATGATGTAGTGTGGATGGATGTTGGTTGTATGAATGAATTGGGATTGATCGGTGGTTGAATTGGAATGGTATAAAATTGGGAAATCGCGTAAACATAGCCGTCGTAATTTCTGATTTACTTTAGACTGCTTTTGTTCATAACATTAGGACCCGAGAACTCCCTTCTAGGTTTTGACCATTGCCATGTTTAGATAGTTCATGTTACGAGCTTCGTTTTGATATGTGGTTCGTTTGATTCCGATGTACGCTTTAGGAGAAACGGCCGTTTTAAGTAACGACGTTTCGCGAACGAATCGTTACCCCTCGCCTTACTTTGAAACCTATGTTAAAGACCAAAAAGGGTTAATTAGGGTATGAAACAATTATTTTAAGTGTGTTAGGAAGTTGGTAAGATACTCGCAAAAGAATCGCCTTAAAACTCATAATGGTTAATTTATTAAAAATGGTGGAACCGAGGGTACTCGAGCGACTTAAGAAAATCATTAAGCGCAAAGCGGGCGTTAGAGTCTAAATTGGTTAAAGTATAGATTTACAAGTGACTTTGGTTTAATTCCAACTTATATGTTGTTTATAGGTTACCAGACTCGTCCCAAGCCATTAATAACCCCCAGTCGCTCAGGCAAGTTTTCTACCCGTATAACTGTTGTTGTGATGTATATGTGTATATGCATGATCTTGCGATAAATGTATATTTGTTATTAGCAAATTCTTGCGATATATTGTAGCATGTGATATGGTATATATGCATGCCTGGTTCATATTCTTGATTTATATATCTGTTGGTTCAAATGCTTATAGTTGCATAATACCTATGCTAGAGATAAGCGGTATTTGAGTTTACCCTTAGTACAGGGGATCAAAAGGTGAACTTTTTCTAAAACCGGGAGTCGATGTTCCCGAGTATATTATATATATATATATATATATATTTATATATATATGGATATAGTTTTCAAAACTATTGATCGAATAAGGTTTATTCGATAACTTTATTTTATTTAATGAATATTATTTGAATATTCATTCGAGGACTTATGACTCTGTTTATTCTATTTAATGATTATTAATTGGATATTCATTTGAGGATGTATGACTCCGTTTATTTTATTTAATGAATATTATTTATAATATTCATTTGAGGTATTATGACTCCGCTTATTATTTAATAATATTTTTTATTTTATTAAAGAATAATGTTTCGATAATTAAACTTATTTTCGATTATTCAAATAAAGATAGTACTTTCGTATAAGTATATCTTTGGTTATTTAATATTCATTTCAAGTATGAGTTTTAAAACTTCTACTTCGATTCTTTTTATAAGGATTATCTTTATGAGAATATTATTTAAATAATAATATTCAGATATTTTCTAATATATCGGGACTAATTTATTTTAATAAATCAGCAGTACTCCAAACATTCTTAAAAATGTTTTCGAGTCTTCAAAATGATTTTTAAAGTTAGAGTGGACCCCAAAACTCATTTTTATATTTAAGATCTTCCTTTCAAAGGGGATTTAAATACTCGCTCAAAACCTGGGGGATCCGGCTCTGTGGTGTATTTTACATTCGCAACGTGGTTGCTGTTTTGAGAAAACAATTTGATTACTGCCCAACGTTCGGGAAGTAAGTCCATCTAATTGAGTCGGCATAAGCGACAGGCCGGGGTACGGTCTATCAAAGTGTAAGTGGCTGGGTGGCAGTCCATCAACGCGTAAGAGGCCGGGTGGCGGTCCAGCACAAGGTCCTTATGTGGCCAGGGTGATGACCGGTGGGGGATTCATCCATCTACTAGTAGAAAATGTTACTTATTGGTATCTTTGCCTGATCAGCAAGATATCAGGTTTATGCCAAAATTCTTTTCCTTTCCAAAATTCATTGGATGTTTCAAACTCTGTTCATACTTTACATAACAGAGGTTCCAGGAAATGTTTAAGAGGTATATATGTGGATATATATATCGGGACTATATAAAGTATGTCGTAACTTTATTTCATTCAATAATATTTCAAAGATTGAATCTATTCAAGTCTTAACTTGTGGTCTTATCTATGGGATGACCCTTTTTAAACCTATAATACTTTGAACAGTGGTAGTTCAAGTAGCCTTATAAATGATATAAGTATAGTGAAGTATTTGGTAACTTCATCCCTTATTTTTGCTTATATCCAGTAAGTAATTATCTTACACTTGATAAAGGATTTTAGTAAGTTATCCATTTAGATACTTGCATTATTGTTTACACTATATATTATCTTGCGAGCTGTAATGCTCACTCTTGCTTTATTTCTTCATCACACAACAACAGTTAGGAAAGATGGCCAGACTCAAGCAGACCCAGCGCAAGAGCGTGGGAAGCGCCCCGCGCCTTCCCTTTGAGATCTTAGCTGCTATAGCTGCAGAGGTAGATCTATTTGTAGATCAGACCTTCTACTTTTGGGAATCAATTATGTATAATTATAACTTGTGGCAGATAATGGCAATTAATTGTAAACTTATCAAGTAATCATTTTTGGGTTGTAATAACTTTTAAATTGTGGATTCAAAGACTTGTACTTATTTCAATTTCATCTCTGAGACTATAACGGGTTGTGGTGTGTGTTAGTGTGGGGTCACAACATGAGGTTATTTATTGTTAATTAAGTGAAGTGATATTGTGGAAAGAAAGACCGTGACGACCCGGATCCCTGACCCCGGATTTGGGGGTGTTACAGAAGTGGTATCAGAGCTAAGCGTTATAAACCTCAGAGATGATGCGACGATATAATAATAAACTCACAAAGATAATAAGAACTCTTGCCAAGTTCATGGTCGGACTACTTAAAGTAGCACTGACAGTTAAAACCCTTACGGGAACCCTTATAAGTATCATGATAGTAACTTAGCTCGTTTAATGTGTAGGCTCATGAGATAGAGGACCCTGAGATGTTCGAGCGTGAGCATGATGAGGCACTACTAGATGTCGAGAATCCGGAGGAGCCTGAGATGGAGGAGGATGAGGAGGACCCCTCAGAGGAGTCAGAGACAGAGGTCATTACTATTTCAGATGAGGAGGACCCGGATGAGGTCCCAGTAGCTGAGGAGCGTGTTGGACCTATGGTAGTGTACACTGGTACCCCTTTACCCACACTTCCGGTGGTCAGAGCTCCTACCCCTCCACCACTATCTTGGATCCCCTATGATGACAGCTCAGAGACCCATACTTTCGAGCCTAGGCAGACCGAGGAGGCACCCCCAGCGGCTCCGGATTCACCACCTCTCGACCCTGCCCACAGGCAGTCTTTGTTAGCCCACGACTATGTTCAGGATGTACTGAGGACCCGAGTGGCTGTTGCTGAGGCCCGGCTGGATGAGGCCAGGAGGGAGTTGGATGCGGAGAGGGCGGGTAGGCGTACCCGAGCTTACGAGACCAGGGCTACTATACCCCGATCCTTGAGGAGGGAGCTGACGGGGATAGAGCTCACGTCCCGAGCGAGACTGCGATCGCTCCAGGGGGACAGACATGGTAGGATCTCCAGGCGGCAGGCCGACTATATCTTCCGTCGTGCGATGGAAAGGGTATGGGAGCTGACCCACTCCGGTGTGTGATTCAGGACTGACGATGGGATAGTCTAGTTGTCTAGTTAGTCGAGGCCTTAGTAAGAGCCAATTTTCCGGGATAGTTGACTTGTATATAGCATCCCTTTTTCTGACTAGACAGATAGACACTTGTGTATCACTTTTGGGACAGATGGTTGTAGTACTGTTGTACTTTTGACCAGATCAAACTATGTATTTCTCGCATTATGTATATATTTGTTTCCTTTCAGTTCAGTTCCTTAGTGACGAGATCACTGTTTTTATCATTATTAGTACTGCACTTCTTATTAGAACTGTCATAATGTAATAGATTGCGAGATACGTTCTCCCCATTATAGAGTTAGTGCAAGGCACAATGTTGAGTATGATTGTGACCTAACGTTGAATTTCCCAAAAAATTTTTTATCAGTATCATGCCGGCAAGAAAGATTGGAACTAGAGCGAACCCTGGATCTGAGGACCAGGGAAGCCATAACCAGGACGATATGAACCATGATCACAGTGAAGAGGAAGACGAGGATTATGTTGAACAGGATGACTCCCTGTATGAAGAGGAGGATGAGTCATATGATGTTGAGGGATTTGAAATAGAGGCTGAGGAAGGAGAAACTGAGGTTGAGCAACCAATACCAAACCCAGGCATGGATCCCATGGGCCAGTTCATGCAACTACTAAGGCAGAACTTGGAACGTCAACCCAACCCACCCCCTCAAGGA
Source organism: Apium graveolens (assembly GCF_009905375.1). Lineage (NCBI taxonomy): Eukaryota > Viridiplantae > Streptophyta > Magnoliopsida > Apiales > Apiaceae > Apium > Apium graveolens. The sequence continues at coordinate 84,285,072 of NC_133657.1, forward strand.
AATAACAATGCTGTGGCAAACTCTTTCAGGGCTTTTAAGTCCCTTAAGCCCCCTGAGTTCCACGGATCAGCCGACCCAGTTGAGGCAAGGGCATGGTTAAAGGAAATGGAGAAATCCTTTGAGATTTTGAGTATCGATGAGGCACAAAAGACTGTATTTGCTACCTACCTTCTGAAAGGAGAGGCCAACTACTGGTGGGAGGCCAAGAAAAATATGGAGACAGATGCTATCATAACCTGGAAAAGATTTAGTCAGTTATTTCTGGGAAAATATTTCCCGAGGTTTATGGAAAACCTGATGGAGCTCAAGTTCTTGGAGCTAAAGCAGAATAACTTATCGGTAGCAGAGTACGAAGCGAAATTTACTGAGTTATCAAGGTTTGTGCCGGAGTTTGTGAGCACCGAGGAAAAGAAAGCTAGGAGGTTTCAGCAGGGACTGAAACCGTGGATTCAGAATAGGGTGGCAATCCTTGAGCTTACTGATTATGCCACTCTGGTGCAAAAGGCAACAATTGTAGAAGCCGGAAGTGAACAGATGCAGAAGGAAAGAGAAAAGAAGGGAATAAAGAGGAAAAGTATGAGCATGGGTGGGGGTTCCGCAGGAAGGAGCTTCCCAACTAGATTTAATCGAGGAGCAGTGTCCCTACCAGGAAAGAACACCGGGTTTAAGCGGCCAATGAACGTGAATGTGAGCCAGAGCGGCCAGAAGTCAAGAATGTCCTATTCCAACCAGTCTCGACCCCCATTGCCAGCCTGTAACACTTGTGGAAGGATGCATTCTGTGGAGTGTAAAGGAAAGCCGGTAATCTGCTTCAAGTGTGGTCGAGAGGATCACTATTCAGACAAGTGCACTTTGCCAACCCCCATTACCCGCCCAACCACCACTTGTCATCAGTGTGGATGCCCGGTTCATTGGAAGAGGGAATGCCCAATGAACAAACCAGCAGCTTCGGGAGCAAGCAGGGCTGCTTCTAATAAGCCACCTACTGCAATGACTTTAAACATGACAGTCTAGGATGCTATGAAAGATTCAGATGTGATAGCAGGTACCCTTTCTCTAAATTCAGTCAGTGCAAACGTTTTATTTGATTCAGGAGCAACTAAATCTTTTATATCAAGGGACTTTGCGCGTAAATTAAAACTTAAAGCTGAACCCTTGATAGAGCCGTTACAAGTAGAAATAGCCAACCATGAAGTTATTCTTGTTAATCTGATTCACCCCGCCTGTGAGTTAGGCATAGGGGAACAATCTTTCAGTGTTGATCTGATTCCTTTTAAGTTAGGGGAATTTGATATAATTTTGGGGATGGACTGGATATCTAGCAATGATGCTCAGATAGACTGTAAAGGGAAGAAAGTTAAGTTGAATATCCCAGGAAAGAAAGAAGTCATATTTAGAGGAAAGAGGCAGACGCAGAAGTTTTTGACTATGGCCCAGGCCAGAAGGATGCTACGAAAAGGAAATGAGGCTTACCTAGCCTATGTGGTGGACACGCAGAAGGAGGTGCCCAACTTACAAGATATTCCAGTAGTCAACGAATTTGAAGATGTATTCCCACAAGACCTTCCGGGATTACCACTCGATAGAGTGATTGAATTTGCTATTGAGTTGGCCCCAGGGACGGCGCCAGTTTCAAAAGCACCTTACCGATTAGCCCCGTTAGAAATGAAGGAATTAGCTACCCAATTGCAGGAACTCTTGGATAAGGGTATGATAAGACCCAGTGTGTCTCCGTGGGGAGCACCAGTTTTATTTGTTAAGAAGAAAGAAGGGAGCATGAGGCTGTTCATCGACTATCGAGAGTTGAACAAGCTAACCATAAAGAACAGGTACCCGTTACCTAGAATAGACGATCTGTTCGACCAGCTAAAGGATGCTGTTTATTTTTCCAAGATTGACCTGAGGACTGGATATCACCAACTAAATATTAAACCCGAAGATATCCCCAAGACAGTGTTCCGTACCAGGTATGGGCATTATGAGTTCTTGGTAATGTCCTTTGGATTAACCAACGCCCCAGCGGCTTTCATGGATTTAATGAACAGAGTATTTAAGAAGTACTTGGACAAGTGTGTGATAGTTTTTATCGATGATATTTTAATCTACTCAAGGACTGAGGCAGAACATGCAGAGCATTTGAGGATAGCTCTAGGAATACTCAGAGAGGAACAGTTATATGCCAGATTCTCGAAGTGTGAATTCTGGCGGAATGAAGTACAGTTTTTAGGACACGTGATCAATAAAGAAGGAGTATTGGTCGACCCCTCCAAGATAGAGGCGGTCTCAAATTGGGAAAGGCCAACCACACCCACAGAGGTAAGGAGTTTCATAGGATTGGCCGGCTACTATCGTAGATTTGTACAAGACTTTGTGAAGATCGCAGCCCCTTTGACACGACTTACTCGTAAGACAGAGAAGTTTGAATGGACGGAGAAATGCGAGAACAGTTTTCAGGAATTAAAGAAAAGGTTGGTAACGGCCCCGGTGTTGGCATTGCCAGACGGAAAAGGAGATTTTGTGATATATAGTGACGCGTCGCACAAAGGATTAGGGTGTGTGCTTATGCAACACGGTAAAGTGATTGCGTATGCATCAAGACAACTGAAGGAATACGAGATTAGATATCCTACCCATGATCTTGAGCTAGCGGCAATAGTTTTTGCCTTAAAAATTTGGAGGCACTACTTGTACGGAGAGAAGTGCGAGATTTTCACAGACCATAAGAGTTTCAAGTACATATTTACGCAGAAAGAGCTCAACATGCGCCAGAGGAGATGGTTAGAACTAATCAAGGACTATGATTGTGAGATTCTCTATCATCCGGGGAAAGCCAATGTGGTGGCTGACGCCCTCAGTAGGAAGGAAAGGCTCAGAATGATAATGACTTCGGAGGAATTAATCAGGGATTTCGAAAGAATAGAAATAGTTATAAAGGTAACTGGAACCGGAACTGAAAAGCTGTTTGAGATATCAATGCAGCCAGAGTTATTAGAAAAGATTAGATTGTGCCAAGAAAGAATGATGAATGAGGGCAGAGAGTCAATGACTGGAGAAGAGATCCATACTGAGAGAGACAATAAGGGGATAATGAGGTATTCCTACAGGATTTGGGTTCCAAATGTTCAAGAACTTAAAGACGAGATTTTGGATGAAAGCCATAGTTCAAGGTATTCCATTCACCCGGGAAGCACCAAGATGTATAGGGATTTGAAGGAATATTACTGGTGGCCCAACATGAAGAGGGACGTAGCAGAATGGGTAAGCAAATGTTTGACTTGCCAAAGAGTAAAGGCAGAGCACCATAGACCCAATGGACTTTTACGACCCCTGGAGATTCCCGAGTGGAAATGGGAACAGATAGCGATGGATTTTGTTGTAGGCTTGCCAAGGACGAAAGCCAATCATGACGCCATATGGGTAATTATAGACCGACTGACAAAGTCAGCTCATTTTATTCCTATCAATGAGAGATACACAGTCGATAGAGTGGTGGACATTTACCTTAAGGAAATAGTGACGCGACATGGAGTCCCACCATCCATTGTCTCAGACCGAGACCCCAGATTCAACTCCAGATTTTGGAGGAGCTTTCAAGAATGTGCGGGGACCAAGTTAAATATGAGTACCGCGTACCATCCCTAGACAGATGGGTAGAGTGAAAGGACCATCCAGACACTAGAGGATATGTTGAGAGTCTGTGCAATAGACTTTAAAGGAAGTTGGGATGATCACTTGCCGTTGATCAAGTTTTCTTATAACAATAGCTTTCATGCTAGCATCGGAATGCCGCCTTATGAGGCCCTGTACGGAAGAAGGTGTCGATCTGCCTTATACTGGGATGAAGTAGGGGAGCGGAAGATGCTCGGACCCGAAGTGGTCCAAAGGACCAAAGACATAGTGGATCTTATCAGAGGGCGGCTTGTAGCAGCCCAAGACAGACATAAGAAATATGCAGACCTAGCCCGAAAGGACAAGGAATATGAATTAGGGGAATTAGTACTGCTGAAGGTATCCCCTTGGAAGGGATTAATGAGATTTGGAAAGAAAGAAAAACTAAGCCTAAGATACATTGGACCTTTTGAGATACTACGATGGATTGGGAAGTTGGCTTACGAGCTAGCCTTACCCCCGAACCTACAACAAGTTCATAATTTGTTCCATGTGTCAAAGCTAAGGAAGTATCATCGGGATGCCAGACACATAGTGGAGTACGAGCATGTGGATATGCAACCAGATCTGACTTACGTGGAGAAACCAGTAAGGATTATAGATAAGAAGGAGCAGGTGCTTTGGAACAAAGTGATCAAGCTAGTCAGAGTGCTATGGCAGAATTATAATGTTGAAGAATCAACTTGGGAACTAGAGAGCGCAATGCTAGAAAAGTACCCCCATTTGTTTTCTATTTGATTCCGGGACGGAATCCTTTTAAGGAGGGGAGAATGTAATAACCCCAAAATTTTGAACTCTTTGTAACCCTTATGAATAGTGTTTTTGCTGAATAAGAAAACTGTTCATGCCACACTATGTAAGGTTTCTTTTATGGATATTCTGAGATTTTATTAGTACTCTATATGGTATATAAGTGTATGTAAAGATCGTCAGAATCCAATTCCGAACACTTTGATTTTTTCCCGGAAATCCACTAGATACGGAAAGAATTGAGTATAAGGTAACAGGATAAAAAGGATTTAAATAAAAGGATTATAAGAGAGGATCATAAAAGGAATATAATGTATTGAGAAAGGCTAAGGAAACCCAAGTAATAATATCCCGGGTATGATCCCTCAAACGAGAAACGAGAACGAAAGTTAAGCGAACCGTATAACAGATCAGCGGTCATTAGGCAAACAATTAGGAAGTTAATCAAGGAGGTTAGGGATGATGAGGTCATCCAACCAATAAGAAGAGGGCAAGTAAGGGATGATGACATCATAAGCATGACATAAGCATGACATAAGGGGAAGGAGGTGTGGTTGATTTAAAACCACACAAAGTTCAAGGTTACAAAGGTAATTAACCAAAAACAAAACAAAAACAACCAAGCTAAGCTAAACAAATCAAAAACACAAAATCATTTCATTTCTCCCACATTGCTCTCGGCTTTTCTCCATTTCAAGAAGAAAATTTTTCAAAATTCAAGTTCCAAGCTTCCTTAATTGGTAAGTTAATTATCTAGTACTCCTTATGCATAGATATAGCTATCCTATGAGTTTAAGCCTCCAAATCATTCACAATCTTCTCCAAGAAATCAATGAAGAAGACAATTAATAGTGATTTCAAGGTTTTTAACTTGATTTTTCTTGTTTTTCCTTTAAGATCCAAGCATCCCTAAGACATCTCAAGGCTTCTTAAGGCTTCCTAGCTACTCCAATCACTTCAAGGAAGGTATAACATCTCCAAACCCTAGCTTTAATTTGTATATTAGGATGATTTTGATAGTTATGGTAAAAGAGTAGCTTGATGCTTGTTGGTTTAGAGTTTGGGTTGGAATGGTAGTGAATTGAATGTTGAAATCTTATGGTTTGGTTAAAGGACTTAAGTATAGTTTAAATTCAAGTTTAAGAATAAGTATAAATTGTTAATATTGAGTTGATTGGGGCTGTTATGATGTAGTGTGGATGGATGTTGGTTGTATGAATGAATTGGGATTGATCGGTGGTTGAATTGCAATGGTATAAAATTGGGAAATCGCGTAAACATAGCCGTCGTAATGTCCGATTTACTTTAGACTGCTTTTGTTCATAACATTAGGACCTGAGAACTCCCTGCTAGGTTTTGACCATTGCCATGTTTAGATAGTTCATGTTACGAGCTTCGTTTTGATATGTGTTTCGTTTGATTCCGATGTACGGTTTAGGAGAAACGGCCGTTTTAAGTAACGACATTTCGCGAACGAATCGTTACCCCTCACCTTACTTTGAAACCTATGTTAAAGACCAAAAAGGGTTAATTAGGGTATGAAACAATTATTTTAAGTGTGTTAGGGAGTTGGTAAGACACTCGCAAAAGAATCGCCTTAAAACTCATAATGGTTAATTTATTAAAAATGGTGGAGCCGAGGGTACTCGAGCGACTTAAGAAAATCATTAAGCGCAAAGCGAGCGTTAGAGTCTAAATTGGTTAAAGTATAGATTTACAAGTGACTTTGGTTTAATTCCAACTTATATGTTGTTTATAGGTTACCAGACTCGTCCCAAGCAATTAATAACCCCCAGTCGCTCAGGCAAGTTTTCTACCCGTATAACTGTTGTTGTGATGTATATGTGTATATGCATGATCTTGCGATAAATGTATATTTGTTATTAGCAAATTCTTGCGATATATTGTAGCATGTGATATGGTATATATGCATGCCTGGTTCATATTCTTGATTTATATATCTGTTGGTTCAAATGCTTATAGTTGCATAATACCTATGCTAGAGATAAGCGGTATTTGAGTTTACCCTTAGTACAGGGGATCAAAAGGTGAACTTTTTCTAAAACCGGGAGTCGATGTTCCCGAGTATATTATATATATATATATATTTATATATATATGGATATAGTTTTCAAAACTATTGATCGAATAAGGTTTATTCGATAACTTTATTTTATTTAATGAATATTATTTGAATATTCATTCGAGGACTTATGACTCTGTTTATTCTATTTAATGATTATTAATTGGATATTCATTTGAGGATGTATGACTCCGTTTATTTTATTTAATGAATATTATTTATAATATTCATTTGAGGTATTATGACTCCGCTTATTATTTAATAATATTCTTTATTTTATTAAAGAATAATGTTTCGATAATTAAACTTATTTTCGATTATTCAAATAAAGATAGTACTTTCGTATAAGTATATCTTTGGTTATTTAATATTCATTTCAAGTATGAGTTTTAAAACTTCTACTTCGATTATTTTTATAAGGATTATCTTTATGAGAATATTATTTAAATAATAATATTCAGATATTTTCTAATATATCGGGACTGATTTATTTTAATAAATCAGCAGTACTCCAAACAATCTTAAAAATGTTTTCGAGTCTTCAAAATGATTTTTAAAGTTAGAGTGGACCCCAAAACTCATTTTTATATTTAAGATCTTCCTTTCAAAGGGGATTTAAATACTCGCTCAAAACCTGGGGGATCCGGCTCTGTGGTGTATTTTACATTCGCAACGTGGTTGTTGTTTTGAGAAAACAATTTGATTACTGCCCAACGTTCGGGAAGTAAGTCCATCTAATTGAGTCGGCATAAGCGACAGGCCGGGGTACGGTCTATCAAAGTGTAAGTGGCTGGGTGGCAGTCCATCAACGCGTAAGAGGCCGGGTGGCGGTCCAGCACAAGGTCCTTATGTGGCCAGGGTGATGACCGGTGGGGGATTCATCCATCTACTAGTAGAAAAGGTTACTTATTGGTATCTTTGCCTGATCAGCAAATATCGAGTTTATGCCAAAATTCTTTTTCTTTCCAAAATTCATTGGATGTTTCAAACTCTGTTAATACTTTACATAACAGAGGTTCCAGGAAATGTTTAAGAGGTATATATGTGGATATATATATCGGGACTAAATAAAGTATCTCGTAACTTTATTTCATTCAATAATATTTCAAAGATTGAATCTATTCAAGTCTTAACTTGTGGTCTCATCTATGGGATGACCCTTTTTAAACCTATAATACTTTGAACAGTGGTAGTTCAAGTAGCCTTATAAATGATATAAGTATAGTGAAGTATTTGGTAACTTCATCCCTTATTTTTGCTTATAATCAGTAAGTAATTATCTTACACTTGATAAAGGATTTTAGTAAGTTATCCATTTAGATACTTACATTATTGTTTACACTATATATTATCTTGTGAGCTGTAATGCTCACTCTTGCTTTATTTCTTCATCACACAACAACAGTTAGGAAAGATGGCCAGACTCAAGCAGACCCAGCGCAAGAGCGTGGGAAGCGCCCCGCGCCTTCCCGTTGAGATCATAGCTGCTATAGCTGCAGAGGTAGATCTATTTGTAGATCAGACCTTCTACTTTTGGGAATCAATTATGTATAATTATAACTTGTGGCAGATAATGGCAATTAATTGTAAACTTATCAAGTAATCATTTTTGGGTAGTAATAACTTTTAAATTGTGGATTCAAAGACTTGTACTTATTTCAATTTCATCTCTGAGACTATAACGGGTTATGGTGTGTGTTAGTGTGGGGTCACAGCATGAGGTTATTTATTGTTAATTAAGTGAAGTGATATTTTGGAAAGAAAGACCGTGACGACCCGGATCCCTGACCCCGGATCTGGGGGTGTTACATTGATCTTTCCAAAGAAATCGAGAACATAAAGTTATTTTCTAGAAAACACTATTTATCATCTTTTTCAATGATTTATTAGAAAATATTGATAAGGAAATGAAAGCTTAAACACCTAGAATATGCATATCTAATCACAAGGAATTTTATATAATTACCTTCTAATTATCAAGAAGTGGAGCTTGAACTTGCAAAAGTTTTTCCTTTGTTTCAAGAAGAAGCCGATAGCATTCTTTGAAAATGGGGTAATTAAATGCTTCTTTGATTTGCCTTGGTGTTTGTGTGGTGTTTTGTTTGCTTGGTTACAACTAACCTTGGTTTAAGCAAGGTTTAAGTACTTGGACACAAATCATTCTAACTGAATATCTTGTGAACCTTGCTTATGTCATCTTGATTATGTCACTTTGTTGCTACTTGTCAAAGCCTTATGGTATGATGACATCATAATCCACTAATATTCCTTGAATAATACTTAATTGTCTGGCTAATGGTCGCTTATCTATTTTACGGATCGCTTAACTTTCGTTCTCGTTGTTCGTTTGAGGGATCATGTCCGGAATCTCATTACTTGAGCTTCCCTAAACCTTTCTTAATATTTTATATTCCTTGAATGATCCTCTCTTATAATCCTTGAATTTAAATCATTTTAATCATGTTACCTTATACTGAATTCTTTCGGTATCTGGTGAATTTCTGGAAAAATCAAAGTGTTCGAATTCGAATTCGAATTCTGACGATCTTTACATACACTCATATAGCTTATGGAGTACTAATATGATCTCAGAATATCAATGAAAGAACTCCTATATAGTGTGGCATGAAAATTTCTTTAATCAGCACAATCAACAAAAAGTTACTATTTATAAGGATTATAAAAATTCCAAAAATTTGGGGTTATTACAGTCTCCCCACTTTACAAGGATTCCGTTCCGGAATCAGATAGAAAACAAATGGGGGTACTTTTCTAGCATTGCGCTCTCTAGTTCCCAAGTTGATTCCTCCATATTATGATTCTGCCACAATTCTCTGACTAGCTTGATCACTTTTTTCCGAAGCACCTGCTCTTTTTGATCCATGATCCTCACTGGTCGTTCAACATAATTCAGGTATGGTTGCATATCCACGTGCTCGTATTTCACTATGTGCCTGGCATCCCGATGATACTTCATTAACATTGACACATGGAACACATTATGAACTTGTTGTAGGTTCGGTGGTTGGGCTAACTCGTAAGCTAACTTTCTAATACGTCTTAGTATCTCAAAAGGTCCAATGTATCTTGGGCTTAGCTTTCCTTTCTTTCCGAACCTCATCAACCCTTTTCAAGGGGATACCTTTAACAACACTAGGTCCCCGAATTCATATTCCTAGTCCTTTCGGGCCAAATCTGCATACTTCTTCTGTTGGTCATGGGCTGCTACCAGCCGTCCTCTGATTAGATCACTATATCTTTGGTCCTTTGGACCACTTCGGGTTCGATCATCTTGCGCTCTCCAACTTCATCCCAGTATAAGGGAGATCGACACCTTCTCACGTACAGAGCCTCATAAGGTGGCATTCCAATGCTGGCTTGAATGATGTTATAATAAGAAAACTCGATCAACGGCAAGTGATCATCACAACTTCTTTTAAAGTCTATTGCACTGACTCTCAACATATCTTCTAGCGTCTGGATGGTCCTTTCACTTTTCCCGTCCGTATGGGAATGGTAAGTGGTACTCATGTTCATTTTGGTTCCCGCACATTCTTGAAATCTCCTCCAAGATCTGGAGTTGAATCTGGGGTCTCGGTCTGAGACAATGGACGGTGAGACTCCATGTCGCGTCACTATTTCCTTAAGGTAAATGTCCACCAGTCTATCGACTGTATACCTCTCATTGATTGGAATAAAGTGAGCTGACTTTGTTAGTCGGTCTATAATTACCCATATGGCGTCATGATTGGCTTTGATCCTTGGCAAGCCTACAATAAAATCCATGGCTATTTGTTCCCATTTCCATTCGGGAATCTTCAGGGGTTGTAAAATTCCGCTGGGTCTATGGTGTTCTGCCTTTATTCTCTGGCAAGTCAAACATTTGTTTACCCATTTGTCTACGTCTCTTTTCATGTTGGGCCACCAGTAATATTCCTTCAAATCCCTATACATCTTGGTGCTCCCTGGGTGAATGGAATACCTTGAACTATGACTTTCATCTAAAATCTCGTCCTTAAACTCCTGAACATTTGGAACCCAAATGTTAAGTGCTGATTCTCAATGATCAGGAGGATCTCAGGATCTGGCTGTTTTGATGTCATCAGGATTTGATGTGCCATCAGGATTTGATGCATCATCAGTATCTGCAGAACATCAGTATCTGAAGACAGTCTTTTGTGAAGATTAAGTCTGTTCCTTATTTTGAGGGATGGATATCTGTTCGTTCTGAGTGATAGGACTTTGTTTATTCAGTTAGAGATATGTATCATTTTCCTATTAATAATTGATAATGCATATCCTAGACTGATTTATAGCAGCTATGTATTATATAAACACAGTTTAGTGTTGGATTTTAATCGCAGCGGAGGCATGGTAAAACACTTTTACACATATAAAATCCAAATAAAAGCATATAAATCGTGGTAAAAACATAGGGATCGATTACTAACCTTTAATATGCGATCCAAGAGCAACGATCGGAGATCCTTAGCAGCTGCTCCTCAAACGTGAAGCACTCCACCGGTATCCACCAAGAAAATGACGTTAAGGAGGAGGAGGAGGTGGAGAGAATTAGGTTTTATAAAATTTTGGGGTTAGAATAAAAATAGGGTTTATAATAGTATATTATAGGCAAAATTTTCAGCTAAAATTTTCCCATAAAATATTATTATTATTAACCCATTTATTATTCTCATTAATAATTAAAACACCTTTTAATTATTAATCCTTTTTCTAAACACTTTAGAAATAATTCTCTCTCTAGATTTAATTTCCAAAAATTAAATTCTTAATTAATAATATTAAGAACTTTTCTTAATTAATTTATAATCAATTAAATCTCATTTAATCAATTATTAAATTTGCCAATTAATTATTTATTTCATAAATAAATAATTATTAGCCATTATTAATTAATTCCTCCACCATTAAATCATTCTCTTTTTATGGTGTGACCCTGTAGGTTCAATATTAAGCCGGTAGTAGAAATAAATAATAATAAAACTATTTTATCATTATTTATATAAATTCTCTAATTTATTAAATATGATTAATTAATTAATCATATTTATTCTACATCGTGAGGGATACTTCTCAGCATATCGCGACTATCCGGATAATATGAATTCACTGCTTAGAATACCAAGAACCTATTCAGTAAATAGTTACCATACAATAAACTCCTTCTACCCTACAATGTCCGGATTAAATACAAGGCATGGATCTCCTGTCAAGCCTATCTAATTCAATCACTTGCTTACCATTTACTATGCTTAGTTCCATGCAAATTAGAAACTCCTTTCTAATTTCATTCACTCTGGCCAGAGATTCTTGAACTAGCATAAGTGGATCAGCCTTGAACATTCGCTTCCTTCACTGGAAGGGGTAGATCCTTTATTAATCATACACTATCTTCGTGTACAAATTCCTATACCCAGTAGAGCCCTAATAATTGTCCTTGGATACTAAGAACTAAACCAAAGCATAGTTCAGTGTACACAAGATGACTATGATGACCTCAAGTCTAAGGATACTTGTACAACTATCACTATATGAACAACTGCTGACACGTGAGTGAACTCCATCAGTTGTTCAGCTGTGCGAGTCATGTTCAGTGAACTTCTTCTATAATAAGCACCTACATACTAGCTATAGTGTCACCACACAAATGTCTATGAGAACAGACATCCTTCATAATGAAGCAAGCATAGTATGTACCGATCTTTGCGGATTATTAATTACCAGTTAGTAATCCTATGATCAGGAACTATTTAAGTTTAGTGTTATCATCTTTTAGGTCTTACTATTATGATCTCATCATAATCCATAAAAAGCTTTACTCTAAACTATGGTATATCTTACTTAAACACTTAAATAGATAAAGCCCGTAATTAAAACAAAACAAGTCTTTTATTAATATCAATGAAATCAAAACAGATAAAGTTATTCCTAAATCCTAATACATGATTGGACTTAGGACATATTCCTTTCATTTAGGCCATCACATAGTGGTAACTCGAGCATTGTACGACCTAGCAGTTCTCAAGAACATCAGTATTTCTTGAGAGAGTTTGTAACAGTTTTTATCAGAAATATAAAGAACTGCTATATTTTTATACTTGTTCGAAACATTTATACAATTGTATCCAACCCCCCTTAAACAATTATATTTTTACTGGGCAACAATTGATATTAGAGCTACCTGATAAATTTACAATCAGAAGCGATCTAAACATGTCTCTGAACAAGTATGAAAGTATTAAAATCCCCATTCTGAAAAAGACTGAATATCCTACATGGAAGGTGAAGATGCTCATGCATCTGGAAGCTACAGATCTAGACTATCTCGATGTAATCAATGATGGACCCTACATGCCAACAAAACTGGTGCCTGCAACTCCTACTGTTGCTGAACACTATCAGTTGAAGGAAAAGAGTGAGTGGACACCAGAAGAGAAAGTAGCTGTGCTGAAAGATGCAAAGGTAAGAAACATTTTGCATAACAATCTTGATTCTGTGATGTCAAACAGAGTTATAGCCTACAAGAATGCCAAGGAGATCTGGGATGCTCTTGAAATTCAATGTCAAGGAACCATGGCCATCAAGAAGAACATAATGGCTGTTCTGATTCAAGAATATGAACACTTTGAGGCCAAGCCTGATGAAAGTCTCACCGACATCTATGATAGATTTCTTACCCTGCTCAGCAATCTGTCCTTGGTGGGAAAGGTGTATGATCGAGAGGATTCAAACACCAAGTTTCTGAGATCCTTGAATGAGGAATGGGAGACTCAGACTTCAATCATACGACATCAGTATGATTTAGAAATATTCACTCTGGATGAAGTCTATGGCATGCTGAGAACTCATGACTTGGAAGTCCAGCAAAGGAAGGGGAGGAAAAGCAGCAAAGGAAAATCAGTTGCTTTGAAAGTGAATGCTAAAGCTTCAAAAGAAAGGTCTGTTGAAGTTGCAAGGAAAAAGAGCAATGTGCTAGAACAGATACTGATGATTCATCATCAAATCCTGATGATAATACTGATTCTGAAACTGATGAGAATGTGACAGATTCTGATGTCATGCAAATGGTTGCATTGCTGGTTAAGGGCTTCAAGATAATGCAATTCAGGAAATCTCAGAAGAATATAAGCTTCAGGAAGAAGTTCACTGGAGGGGAAAGGAAGTCAACTGGAAGAAGAGATGGAAAGGACTCTAAAGCTGGAAAAGTAGACAGGTCGAACAGCAAGTGCTACAACTGTGATGAACCTGGTCACTTTGCTACAGAGTGCAAGAAGACAAAGCATGACAAAGGAAAGAACAAAGCCCTGATTACATCAAGCAGGAATTGGATGGACTCCTCTGATTCCGAAAATGAAGATACATGTTATGCATTGATGGCTAGCTTTGATGATCCTGCTTCCTCTGATTCTAAGGTATCAACTCCTTTCTTCTCTTTTGATACTGAACATATATCTGAACTGAAATCTATTCTTAATTCTCTCTATGGAAATTATAAAAATAAGATTCTACAGAACAATAGACTGTTAACTGAAAAATTTTAAAATCTAGGAATGATCAGTTGGAGTCTGACTTAGTAAATCAAATTGAAATTCAGAAAGAATGTGAGAAAGCTAAACATACAACTAAGGTACTAGAAGCTAAATACAGTATGTTGGAAAATGAATTAGAAAATGAGAGGAAAACTCTGAATGCCTGGACTGTTTCAGGAAAAAAGGTTCATGAGATGATCTCTAAGAAAAACTGGAAAGAATGTCTTGGTTATGTAGATGGAATTAAGGATGTTGACACTGAGAATATGACTACCCTCAAAACTCATGTTAACTTTATCTTTTCTGAAGCTGATGAACCCAAATCCATCTATGAAAAGAGTTCAACATCATCATCCCAAGAAAAATCAGTAAGTGATAAATCTCAAAGAAAGGAAAACAAGGAAACCATTAAGACTGTTAAGAAAGAAAAGAATATAGGACTTTTGTCTAAAAGACAATTGAAAAAGAAATCATCCGAGGTTACTGACAAACCTCAAGTAAAAAGTCCTAAAAGGAACAGGAATGGTAAGCAAGGTATTTCTAAGGATTCTAATTATAAGTTTATTCCCAATGCTCCTAGAAAAACTTGTTTTAACTGTGGTAATATGTAACACCCCCTTCTTTAAATAGAAGGGAGATATTACTTAAAATACAAAACCTGCAAACAGAGCACTAATATATTTCTAAAAAATAATTAAACAGACCGAAATCTCCAAAATAATATTAAATCTCCAAACAGTCTAAACCAATAATATAAATGTGAAATCTGCAAATAAATAATTAAGTCTAATTAAAGATAAAGTTCTGAAATCCTAATCAACGAATTGGGGTAGCTCTCCATCACACAGTCCCACATCCCCCTAAGCACCTGCCAGAAAAAGAATACGGCATGAGCCAAATGCCCAGTACGGATTTGGAATACAGTTTACAAAACAAAGAGATCAGAAATAAATAATCTGTAATTTATAATAAATCAACAATTTTAAAATAAGTAAGGCTGAAACAACGAGGGGTTAGGATATTTCATACCGAGATCAGAACAGATACAAATACACACATCATAGGGTACCTAATGCGTGCAACATAATGGATAACGTGTACGGCATATACAACGTCACCATAAATCAAATCAAAAATCAAACTCTGGGTGCACCCACGTATCCTGAACAAATATCAAATGCGCAAAAGCTCCTCCCAAGAGCTAACGGAAGGATACGCCGTGACCAATCACACTGTCACGGAAGTGTCATATCACTGGTGTCGCAATGACATGGCTGTAGTACCCCTACAGCTGGTTAACTCGGTATACCCTAAATCACACTAAGGGTTCAAAATAAATATTCTCGCAAGATTTAAAACTCACATGAGACAAATGATACAAATTTTCAAAACAGGTGGATGTCATAAATAATTTTTGAAAACCGCATAAACAGATATCTAAATTTTTAAAATCAAATTTTAAAACAATTTCCGGAAATTAAAAACGATCAAAGAAAATATTAACGATGCGAGCAGAAAGTAGAACGGAACGAATCAAATAAATATAATGAAAAAGAGGAGTAGCGCTGAATAAAAAGGGGACAATAATCCGTACCTCGAATATCGCCACTAAAACACTAACGAAATCTGCAATTAAGTCGCTAAATTATCGGCCCACGATCTAAATACAAAATTATAATTTGAGATTAATATATAAAATTAATAATCATTTATTAATTATTCCTACCTATAATTTATTCATATATTTTATTTTATTTTTTATTTTTTGAAACCCAATGATTGGTCTCGGTGGACTTTGCTACAGACTACTATGGCCACAGTTTTTATACATGCTACATAACCAGGTTGATCTAAGTAAAGTGGAGTGCATATATTACTTTACTAGTCTACAGGGCAGGTGACCATGCTATTAAAATAATATATATACTAACACATACACCTCTGGACACATGACTACCATGAATTCAAAAGTCATGTACTACCAACTAATACATGATATTTTAATAAAAAATTCAACAAAGTCAAAACAAAAACAAAGGTAAGAAATTAAAGTATACTTGAGTCACCAAATAACCTCTATTTTGTCAAACATGAACATATACAACCTAACACAGAAATATATTCATATTTCAAATATATAGTAAACTAGCCTAGTTTTAACCATTCAAAATATATTTATAATTTAAATATTCAAGATACAAATAAAGTAGTAAAAACAAGGTATAAGATAGTATAAATAGCTGCATAGCATACTTGTATCTAAATGATGTTATGGAAGCTTAGAAATTGTACCAAAAACAGAAAAGCAAAAACATTTTTATATGGAGTAATTAAGAATATTACCATAAAAATTTTAACAACATTATTGCTAAAATAAAGGCACAAATCCAATTACATAGTTAACCAATTAAAACATTAACTTAAATAAATAATAAAATATGTAATCATACAATTTAATTCTCATTCAACTAATCCAAATAGTTAACTAGCGATGTGGCATCTAGTTAGAAATCAAAATTATTATGATGCATTAGCTAGCTATTATATATAATCAGTTCTCAGGTTTACTACTAATAATTTGTAAATGTACTCGACCAGTCTAATCAACTGCAATTTCTAAAGTTACTAGATGCTAACTTCCAATTAATAAGTCTTATGGACATAAAGTTGTCATACATAGATAAATACCTGAGCACCTATAAGCAAACACTCAGATAAATCACGTGAAAACCTTTGAATTCTGCGGCTCTATTTCTCGTTCCCGTCTCTCTCTCCACAGCCTCGTGGTACTAGGGTTTTGATACTAATAATGTGTGTTGTTTAGATTTTTCAACTATATATAAATCTTTTGATATAACTCCTTTTCCTAATCTAATTGTTATTAACTCAAAATTAAATTCTTTTAGAATTATTATTCTAACTTAAATCAAATTCTTCAATTATTATTATTATTATTATCATTATTATTTAAATAAATAAAATTCACGAATATTATATATATACCCCCTTAAAAAGGATTCCGTCCCCGGAATCAAACGAAACTAAATAGCCGTACCTGAGTCGAATAAATGCGGATATTTCTCACGAATAGATTCTTCTAATTCCCAAGTAGCCTCTCTTTCAGAATGATTTTTCCACAAAACTTTCACAAACGGAATGGTATTCTTCCTCAAAACTCGCTCCTCTCGAGCTAAGATAGCCTCAGCTTCTTCCTCACAAGAAAGATCCTCTCTAATCTTATGTAATGGATACTGAACTACGTGTAACGGATGATATTTATAGCCCCTCAAAACAGACACATGAAACACATTATGCACATGAGATAGCTGTGGTGGTAACGCAACTCTATAAGATACTTCCCCTACTTTCTCCATAATGTCAAAAGGGCCAACATATCTCGGACTAAGCTTTCCCTTCATACCAAAACGTTTCACACCCTTACAAGGAGACACCTTCAAGAACACATGATCACCTGGCTCAAATCCACCAAACTTCCTATATTGGTCCGCGTAACTCTTTTGACGCGATCGAGCTTCCTTCAAACTTTCTTTAACTTTTTCCACCTTCTCATTAGTGATTCTAACCAACTCTGGCCCTTCAATAACTCTCTCACCAACCTCATCCCAACAAGATGGTGCCCTACACCTCCTACCATACAAAGCTTCAAATGGTGGCATACCAATACTCGCGTGCCAACTGTTATTGTACGCAAACTCAACCAGATACAGGTACTTGTCCCAATCACCTGTCCACTCTAACGCGCAAGCCCTCAACATATCCTCCAATGTCTGAATCGTCCTCTCTGACTGTCCATCGGTCTGTGGATGATAAGCTGTATTAAAATTAAGTCTCGTACCCCAAGCTTGCTGGAACCCCTTCCAAAAATGCGATGTAAATCTCGTATCCCTGTCAGAAACTATCGACACAGGTACACCATGAAGTCTAACAATATCTCGCTAAAAAATCTCTGCCAACTCATGAACATGAGTAGTCTCTTTAATAGGCAAGAAGTGAGCGGACTTAGTAAGTCTATCAACCACCACCCATATGACATCATTCTTCTTGAAAGTCCTCGGCAAATGAGTTACAAAATCCATAGTAATGTTTTCCCACTTCCAAACTGGAATATCTAACTGCTGCAATAGTCCACTAGGCCTCTGATGATCTATCTTCACTTGTTGACATGTAAGACATTTTCCTACAAATTCTGCTATATCTCCCTTCATTCCACTCCACCAAAAGTGCTTCTTCAAATCCCTATACATCTTGGTTGAACCTGGATGAATAGAAGATTCGGTTCCACTTTCAAATTTGCAATGCTACCACTTGATCCTCTAACATACAACTCAACACCCAAGCACTCCAAATCTGAAATAAGGTGCGGCTGAGTAATGAGAGATGCAACACTCCCCAAGTTCTTCCTACTAAGAGCGTCTTCCACTACATTCGCCTTCCCCGGATGGTACTGAATATTTGCATCATAATCCTTAAGAAGTTCAAGCCACCTCCACTGCCTCATGTTAAGCTCCTTCTGAGTAAAGATGTATTTGAGACTCTTGTGATCAGTAAAGATGTCACAAGTCTCTCCATAAAGATAGTGTCTCCAGATCTTCAAAGCAAAGACCACTGCTGCTAACTCCAAGTCATGGGTAGGATAATTCACCTCATATGGTTTAAGCTGCCTAGAAGCGTAAGAAATCACTTTCCCATGTTGCATAAGCACACACCCCAATCCTCTCTTAGAAGCATCACTATAAACCTGAAAACCTCCACTCCCTGATGGCAACACAAGTATTGGAGCAGACACCAACCTCTTTTTTAACTCTTGAAAGCTCTTCTCACGATCATCATTCCACTCGAACTTAATTCCCTTCCTCATTAGCTGAGTCAATGGAAAAGCTATGGAAGAGAAACCTTCCACAAAACGCCTGTAGTAACCTGCCAGACCCAAGAAACTCCTTACCTCCGTCACATTGCTAGGTCTGGGCCAATTAGTAATAGCCTCGACTTTCGCAGGATCCAACTCAATGCCCCTACCAAATACAATATGCCCCAAGAATGCCACTTCCTCCAACCAGAATTCACACTTGGAAAATTTCGCAAACAACTTCTTCTCCCTCAAAATTTCAAGTATAGTACGTAAATGCTCCTCATGCTCCTGTCTGCTCCTAGAGTATATCAATATATCATCGATGAAGACCACCACGAATTTATCCAGATAATCATGAAAGACCCGATTCATCAAATCCATAAATACCGCTGGTGCATTCGTCAACCCAAAGGACATCACGAGAAACTCATAATGACCATAACGAGTGCGAAATGCAGTCTTCGGAATATCCCCCTCTCTAACTCGTAACTGATGGTAACCAGATCTCAAATCTATCTTTGAAAAGTACTTCACCCCTTGTAACTGATCAAACAAGTCATCAATGCGTGGCAAAGGATACCTGTTTCTGATAGTCACCTTATTCAACTCCCTGTAGTCAATGCACAACCTCATGGAACCATCCTTCTTCTTCACAAACAGCACAGGAGCGCCCCAAGGAGACACACTTGGCCTAATAAATCCTCTATCCAACTACTCTTGCAACTGCTCCTTCAATTCTTGCAACTCAAGTGGTGCCATTCGATAAGGCGCCTTAGAAATAGGCTCGGCACCTGGAACAAGTTCAATAGTAAACTCCACCTCTCTATGTGGTGGCAAACCTGGTAGCTCATCGGGGAACACATCTTCATACTCCCTCACAACTGGATAATCCTTGATGCGAGGTTCATCCTTCGATGTATCCTTCACGAAAGCAAGGTAGCCATCACAGCCCTTAGACAACAATTTACTTGCCTTTAGAGCAGAAATTAACTTAACATCCCCCTTCAGCTGAGACCCTTGGTATACAAATTCTGGTTTATCTGCATCCCCAAAGATCACCCTTTTTCCTTGACAATCAATTGTGGCACGATGTTCACTCAACCAGTCCATCCCCAAAATAATGTCAAAGTCATGCATCTCCATGGGAAGCAAGTTAACCTTACAACTTCTATCTCCAACAGCTATCGGACACTCTCGATACATATCAGAAATAACAACAGAATTCCCCATCGAGGTAGAAATAGACTTATGAGGATATAATAATGAAGGTGCAACGCCTAGATGACGAACAAACAATACAGACACAACAGAATGGGTCGAACCAATATCAAATAGCACATAAGCATCACGTCTACCAATAAGAAGTGTTCCTGAAACGGTACCTGAATTAGCTGCTGCTTGATTTGCAGTCAATGCAAACACTCTGGCTGTAGGATTCTGCTGACTTCCACTGCCACTACCACCGCCAGCTCCTCCTCCACCAGGGTTGCGTGACACTGTGCAATCTTTTGCCCTATGTGACATGCTACCACACAAGAAACAAGCCCCAGTATGTCTGTAACAAGATCTACCTGGATGATGTCCACCACATGTAGCACAAGGAGCCACTGGAATCATATTGGGGTTTCCCCCATATACTGAGTAACGGCTCTGCCCCTGCTGATGATTCTGCCACTGCCTAGGCTGCTTCTGTCGTTGAAACTGCTGATTCTGATTCTGACCAACATACTGATTCCGACCGTGGAATGACTGACCACCCCTATTCTGATTTTGTCCGCGCCACTGTCCCTGCTGACCATTCTGACCTCCATACCACTGTCTACCCTGTGCAAAACCTTGATCATCCCTAGTCCTCTTACTACCACTGTTAGACCTAGAAGTCCTGAAATCTATGCGCTCTTTCTCAACATCCTTTGCTGCATCAGCCGCCTCTGCCACATTATCAAATTTAAAAGAAATTATGGAACCCCTCAGATGAGACTTCAACCCCCATTTAAATTTATCAGCCTGCTGCGCAGCAGTCCCTGCAACTGTCCCAGCAAATCCAGCCAGCCTTATAAACCTCGCCATATAATCAGTAATGCTCTCATCCTGGTGCTGCATAATAGAATGAAACTCCCTCAAATAAGCCTCCCTATCAGCATTAGAGAAGTACTGCTCATAGAATACTTCCTTGAATCCCTGCCATTTCAAAGCCTCTATATACTGCTCCCCTTTAGTAGCTTTCACTCCTCTCCACCATCTCTGAGCATCACTCTCCAACTTATATACAGCTAACCTGACTTTCTGAATCTCATCACAACCCAGTGCATCAAAAATCTTTTCGAGATGAACAATCCAATTTTTAGCATCAATAGGAGTCGGTGCTGTACTAAAAGAGTCTGGTTTCTGCTTCACAAACCTCTCCAACCATACAAACGGCTCCAGCTGATGGCCCTGACCATTCTGATTCTGATTTCCATTGCCATTCTGATTTCCTTGTCCATTCTGGTTTCCATCGCCATTCTGATTTCCTTGTCCATTCTGATTTTCCTCGCCATTCTGATTTCCTTGGTTTGCCAAAGCCTGCTGTACAGCCTGAGCCACTGCTTGCCCTATCATCTCAGTAAGCTGAGCGGGGTCAATATGAAAAGGATCACGTCTAGGAGGCATCTACAAGATAAGATAGCGAATGAGTGAAGATTACGCGAATAAATATGATGAAGCAATTACAAACAGATTTCAAAATGATGAAGCAGAATGAAACGATAAAGAGCATAATGAAACGAAATTAAATGGAACACCCATCCTATCATCTACCCAAACTCACAGGTCAACCTAAGTAGGCTTTCTACAAGAAAGAACCTGGCTCTGATGCCATCTTTGTAACACCCCCTTCTTTAAATAGAAGGGAGATATTACTTAAAATACAAAACCTGCAAACAGAGCACTAATATATTTCTAAAAAATAATTAAACAGACCGAAATCTCCAAAATAATATTAAATCTCCAAACAGTCTAAACCAATAATATAAATGTGAAATCTGCAAATAAATAATTAAGTCTAATTAAAGATAAAGTTCTGAAATCCTTATCAACGAATTGGGGTAGCTCTCCATCACACAGTCCCAGATCCCCCTAAGCACCTGCCAGAAAAAGAATACGACATGAGCCAAATGCCCAGTACGGATTTGGAATACAGTTTACAAAACAAAGAGATCAGAAATAAATAATCTGTAATTTATAATAAATCAACAATTTTAAAATAAGTAAGGCTGAAACAACGAGGGGTTAGGATATTTTATACCGAGATCAGAACAGATACAAATACACATATCATAGGGTACCTAATGCGTGCAACAGAATGGATAACGTGTACGGCATATACAACGTCACCATAAATCAAATCAAAAATCAAACTCTGGGTGCACCCACGTATCCTGAACAAATATCAAATGCGCAAAAGCTCCTCCCAAGAGCTAACGGAAGGATACGCCGTGACCAATCACACTGTCACGGAAGTGTCATGTCACTGGTGCCGCAATGACATGGCTGTAGTACCCCTACAGCTGGTTAACTCGGTATACCCTAAATCACACTAAGGGTTCAAAATAAATATTCTCGCAAGATTTAAAACTCACATGAGACAAATGATACAAATTTTCAAAAAAGGTGGATGTCATAAATAATTTTTGAAAACCGCATAAACAGATATCTAAATTTTTAAAATCAAATTTTAAAACAATTTCCGGAAATTAAAAACGATCAAAGAAAATATTAACGATACGAGCAGAAAGTAGAACGGAACGAATCAAATAAATATAATGAAAAAGTGGAGTAGCGCTGAATAAAAAGGGGACAATAATCCGTACCTCGAATAACGCCACTAAAACACTAACGAAATCTGCAATTAAGTCGCTAAATTTTCGGCCCACGATCTAAATACAAAATTATAATTTGAGATTAATATATAAAATTAATAATCATTTATTAATTATTACTACCTATAATTTATTCATATATTTTATTTTATTTTTTATTTTTTTGAAACCAATGATTGGTATGGGTGGACTTTGCTACAGACTACTATGGCCACGGTTTTTATACATGCTACATAACCAGGTTGATCTAAGTAAAGTGGAGTGCATATATTACTTTACTAGTCTACAGGGCAGGTGACCATGCTATTAAAATAATATATATACTAACACATACACCTCTGGACACATGACTACCATGAATTCAAAAGTCATGTACTACCAACTAATACATGATATTTTAATAAGAAATTCAACAAAGTCAAAACAAAAACAAAGGTAAGAAATTAAAGTATACTTGAGTCACCAAATAACCTCTATTTTGTCAAACATGAACATATACAAACTAACACAGAAATATATTCATATTTCAAATATATAGTAAACTAGCCTAGTTTTAACCATTCAAAATATATTTATAATTTAAATATTCAAGATACAAATAAAGTAGTAAAAACAAGGTATAAGATAGTATAAATAACTGCATAGCATACTTGTATCTAAATGATGTTATGGAAGCTTAGAAATTGTACCAAAAACAGAAAAGCAAAAACATTTTTATATGGAGTAAACAAGAATATTACCATAAAAATTTTAACAACATTATTGCTAAAATAAAGGCACAAATCCAATTACATAGTTAACCAATTAAAACATTAACTTAAATAAATAATAAAATATGTAATCATACAATTTAATTCTCATTCAACTAATCTAAATAGTTAACTAGCGATGTGGCATCTAGTTAGAAATCAAAATTATTATGATGCATTAGCTAGCTATTATATATAATCAGTTCTCAGGTTTACTACTAATAATTTGTAAATGTACTCGACCAGTCTAATCAACTGCAATTTCTAAAGTTACCAGATGCTAACTTCCAATTAATAAGTCTTATGGACATAAAGTTGTCATACATAGATAAATACCTGAGCACTTATAAGCAAACACTCAGATAAATCACGTGAAAACCTTTGAATTCTGCGGCTCTGTTTCTCGTTCCCGTCTCTCTCTCCACAGCCTCGTGGTACTAGGGTTTTGATACTAATAATGTGTGTTGTTTAGATTTTTCAACTATATATAAATCTTTTGATATAACTCCTTTTCCTAATCTAATTGTTATTAACTCAAAATTAAATTCTTTTAGAATTATTATTCTAACTTAAATCAAATTCTTCAATTATTATTATTATTATTATTTAAATAAATAAAATTCACGAATATTACATAATACTAATCATCTTGTTATTGATTTCAGGAGGAGTAAGAAAATGATAACTGCTATTCTTGAGTCTGATGTTAGGGGTAGATTAGTATTTTATAAACCACAAAATCCTTATTTTCATTGTGGTAGTAGTTGGCATTCGATTTATACTTGTAGTTCCTGTCATAAGCTGTATCACAACTATTATGAACCTTTTCCTAAATTTAATAAAGTTTCTTGTGTGCTCAATTCTTCTAGTTCCACTAAATCTGCTTCTGACAAGACAAATCCTGACAAAGGAAAAACTGTCAGAAGTATTCCTGAATCACAAAGGCTTAAGTTGTCCGAAAAAAGGTTCCAACAAGTGTGGGTCCTTAAAAATCCTTCTATTAATTATTCCTCTGACTGCAGGGTAACAAGAAAAATACTTTTGTCTTGGATAATGGATGTTCATGACACATGACTGGAAATAAATCCATGCTGTCAGAATTTGAGAAGAAGGCTGGCCCAGATGTATCTTATGGAGATAGAAATGTAGGGCACACTCTGGGATATGGAAACTTGATAATTGGAAAGGTAGAAATAGAGAACGTAGCTCTGGTGGAAGGACTGAAGCATAGTCTTCTAAGCATCAATCAAATTACTGACAGAGGTTATCATGTGGTATTCTATGACTCACACTGTGAAATTGTTCATAACAAGTCAAAGAAAATTGTCTTGATAGGATACAGACATGGAAACATATATGAAGCAAGGCTGCATGAAAGTCTTGAGAAAGAAGCTACTTGCCTTATATCAAAGGCGTCAGTAGATGAGATCTGGAACTGGCACAAGAAGCTCTCATATCTCAACTTCAATTCAATCAATGAACTTGCCAAGAAGGAGCTAGTAAGAGGATTACCAAATATGCTATACTCATCTGATGGTCTTTGTGATGCTTGCCAAAAGTCCAAACAAAGAAGAGTATCTTTCAAAAGTAAAACATAATTCTCTATTTCTGAGCCATATCACATGTTACACTTGGATCTCTTTGGACCAGTGAACATAATGTCCATCAACAAGAAAAGGTACACACTTGTAATTGTTGATGATTTCACTAGATATACTTGGATTTATTTTCTACACAGGAAGGATGAAACTCCAGAAATTCTTCTGGATCACATAAGGCAAATTGAAAATGGATCCACTCACAAAGTGAAAATTCTGAAAAGTGATAATGGCACTGAGTTCAAGAACTCAAAAATGGAGGAAGTCTGCAAGTACAAAGGCATACAACAACAATTATCAGCTCCTGATATACCTCAACAAAATGGTATTGTTAAGAGAAAGAATAGAACCCTGATTGAAGCTGGTAGGACTCTGCTGGAAGAAGCAAAACTACCCACTTACTTCTGGGCTGAAGTAGTAAACATAGCATGTTATACTCAGAATATCACACTGATAAACAGACATGGTGTTATTCCTTATCAGAACTGAAAGAAAAGAAGCCCAGCCTCAAACATCTTCATGTATTTGGATGTAAGTGCTTTGTTTTGAGAACTCATACTGATCATCTAGGAAAGTTTAAATCAAAAGCTGATGAAGGAATCTTTGTTGGATACTTACCATCAAGAGCATACAGAGTTTTCAATCTGAGAACAAAATACTGTAGTTATCTCTATAAATGTATCTTTTGATGATAAGAAGACTCCTGGTTTTGAAGAAGATTCTCATGAAAGTCTAATCTTTGCAAATGAAAATGCATTGTTGGAATCTGGATCAAACTCAAATGAATTGACAAATCCTGATGATCCAAATCCTGATACTCCTTCAGATTCTGAAGATGATCATTGTACTAATGAACCTGCACATGTTGAGGGGGAACAACAGCAAGGTTCAGCTGATGGTACTAATACTGAAGAATCAACTCAAGGTTCTTCTAAATCTTCTCATTCAGAATCCAATGCTGATTCAATATCAGATGGACGTGACTCAAGTCCCAAAACCTCATCAGAAAATAATAGCACAGATTCAGGGGGAGCCTCAAATGCATTTGATGAGGCACATAATTCAGGGGGAGCATCCAGCTCCAGAAGGACACTTCCTAGTGCCAGAAAATGGACTAAAGATCATACTCCTGATATGATCATTGCAAATCCTGATGAAGGTGTAAAGACAAGGAGTGCAACTCAAATTGGATGTTTATATCACAATCTACTTTCAAAAGAAGAGCCAAAGAAAGTAGAAGTTGCTTTCAAGGCTGTAGATTGGGTCATGGCTATGCAAGAAGAGTTGAATGAGTTCAAAAGAAATAAAGTGTGAAAGCTGGTGCCTAGACCTAAAAACTGGTCAATTGTAGGCACAAAGTGGGTCTTCAGAAATAAGACTGATTCTGATGGAACAATTATTAGAAACAAGGAAAGATTGGTGGCTAAAGGATATTCTCAACATGAAGGCATTGACTATGATGAAACATTTGCTCATGTTGCTAGGATGGAAGCAATCAGAATTTTCTTGGCATATGCTGCACACAAGAAATTCAAAGTCTTTCAGTTGGATGTCTAGAGTGCATTTCTCAATGGAGAACTTAAAGAGGAAGTCTATGTTGAACAGCCACCAGGTTTTGTGGATCCTAAACATCCTGATTATGTTTATAGACTTGACAAAGCATTCTATGGACTAAAGCAAACGCCTAGGGAATGGTATGAGACTGTTAGGATGAAAACACGCGCTAATAATACACGCAAGTATACGCGTTCACAAGTAATATAGAATATTTTCTAGTTCGTTCCCACAGAGACTCAGACTAATTATGATCAATTAACACTCACTCACCAATGTATAATTACTTCTCAATGTCAAGACAATAACACTTAGATTTGATTAACTAATTATTAACTACAATTAACTACGAGAATTAAGCACTTAATTGACACTTGAATTAACAGTATTAAACACACATGAGATCACAACTTCATTACTACTTCCTTCAATAGTTATTGTTATTACCCTTAGCATGTAACGATGATGATATTAATCGAACAACACGAAACTGATAAAAGCCAACTTTCGTTGTACTAATACCATTCTACCAAGCATCCACAATTAAGATAGAAGTTGAAAAGGCATCAATTATGTTGAGACCCTATATGTCTACAAAATTTGACAACATAATGATTTAAGCACAAGTTATTCCTTAAGATTACACATGGCAAGTAAAATGGTTAGAGTTACCCACTAATCATGCACATACATACATGAACCTATGCTAGCATGGCAAGTTCTAAACCTCAAGATCCACCGTTGCTTCACAAGAGATTAACACCCTATCTTCTATGTTCACGACGCACATCAGACGAATAAGCACAACCAATACTAGATATCATACAATCATCACACACTAAGGTATTAAATAACTAACTAAAGAATTCCATAGTAAATCCGTTATGACCCCATGATTACGATTAGCCCATGATTGAACTCATCGTCACCATGGGTTCATATGAAAACATGATAATAACACACGAGAATAATAACTAAAACTACTTATATTAAACCAGAGTACGTCACAAGAGTAAATAGGTTTAAAGTAAAGAAAAATAGCATTCAACGTTACAACGAAATAAAGAATCACAAGAAAATATGCTCCCTCTTCGTTGTGATGTGCTAAAACGGTCTTCTTCTTTATCTCCTCACTCCTCGATTGATACTACGATTCAACACTATGTGAAACGTCTCTGAAAACTACTTATATAGGAGTCCCACAAAACCCAGCTATCTCAGAAGTTGGAAGCTCAACAGAATTAGGAGTCTAAAATAATTATTTTAAATTTCCGTCCCTGAGCAGCCGCTCAGCATTCCTGAGCGGGCGCTCAGCTTCCTGAGCGGTCGCTCAGCAGAGCTGAGCGGGCGCTCAGACCCCTTCTGGAAAATGCTCTGTTTTTGCTCCCGTTCTTTGCTGCATTCTGCTCCTATCTTCCCACTTGCAATGCCAAACACATGCCAAGGCTTATTCTTGATGAAATCTCTCCACAAATGCAAGTAATACCCTGAAATTCACAAACAGTAGAAAAACGCATCAAATACACAAAATACTTGATTTCAAGACATCAATTCAAGCCATTATAAGACGTTCTAAGTGGTATAAAATGCCACTTATCAGAGACTCTTGCTCAATTTCTGTTGGAAAGTGGATTTAAAAGAGGTACAATAGATAAAACTTTATTTTATCTGAATCAAGGTAAAGATCTGCTTTTAGTTCAAATTTAAGTGGATGTTATCATTTTTGGATCAACTAATCAAAAACTGTGTGATAAGTTCTCAAAGTTGATGCAATCAAGATATCAAATGAGCATGATGGAAGATATGAGTTACTTCTTGGGATTGCAAATTAAACAGACTGATAATGGTATCTATATTAATCAGTCAAAGTACACAAAGAATCTGCTAAAAAGTTTTAATATGCAAGATAGTACAACTGCAACTACTCCAATGGCAACTGCTACAAAGCTTGATCCTAATGAAGGTACAGCAGTTGATATCTCAAATTACAGAGGTATGATTGGTTCTCTTTTGTTCCTAACGGCTAGTAGGCCAAACATTATGTTTGCCACATGTCTGTGTGCAAGATTTCAGGAAAATCCAAGGGAGCCACATCTTATTGCAGTAAAGAGAATTTTCAGATACCTCAAGGGTACTGTATCACTTGGTCTCTGGTATGCAAGGGAAGCTAATTTTGAATTATGTGGTTATTCAGGCGCTAACTTTGCTGGCTGCAAGATAGACAGGAAGAGTACATTTGGGAGCTGTCAGTTTTTGGGAGGCAGATTAGTCTGATGGTTCAGTTAAAAGCAGAATTCTATTTCTACTTCGACTGTTGAGGCTGCATATATTGCAGCTGGGAGTTGCTGTGCTCAGTTGTTATGGATGAGAAATTAGCTCATGGACTATGGATTATCATTTTCTAAAATTCCTATTTATTTTGATAATCAAAGTGATATTGCTATGACAGGAAACCCAGTGCAACACTCTCTTACTAAACATATCAGCAGCAGATATCACTTTATAAGAGAGCATGTCATTGAAGGAACGATTGAGCTTCATTTTGTTCCTACTAATTAGCAGCTGGCTGATATCTTCACGAAGCCATTACTTGAAGCAACATTTACAAAGCTTGTCAATAAACTTGGTATGGTTAGTTGGGACAGATAAATTCTTTTAAATTTATATTTGATCAAATCCTGATGTATATTGATCAAATCCTGATATATCCTAAATACTGTTCAAGATATTAAGCTGGGAATTTTTTATGTAATTTTTTATATGCATGATAAATTAAGTGAATTTATTTGCTAAATGTGCATGTACGTATATATATATCATTGTTATCATTACAAATCAGTCTAGGGAGACGTGCTTTAATAAGATATCTTTTGGTTAAATTATTAAGTTAACTCTACACTTAATAATTGATCAGTCTCCTAGTCCTTTGATATTCCCTTTCTCTCTCGGTTATTTAAACCATCATTCTCATTGAGTCAAATCATCTCTCCTATACACAAAACACTCTTTTCACTTTCATTTCTCATATTTCTTCTTCTCCATCACAAAAATGGTTCTCTGCAACATGTTCTTGAACTTTGAAAACTTCAATGTGGAGTTTAGCTGTGAAGACTGACAACAGGAATGGCACATCTCTGCCATTCCGAATGAAGTGTGGAACTGGTTCCACAAGAGATTCTGACAGATCTCATATTCTTTGAATCGATAAATCATGATGATGTCAAATCCTGACAGATAAGAGGTACCAAATACTGATGACAGGTCAGCTTATTTTAATTTAGAATATTATTGAAAAATGATTTCTGAATTGTTTAATGCTGAAAATTTGATTATCTTCTTAATTATTATTTAAAAGTAGATAAACTGTTGAACAAAGTCACACAACGATTTTCTACAAGAGCAGTGCATTCTTTGTTGCTGATTCCACACATTACTCCACTTTTCACTCCAATTCTTCAATAATTATCCTCTATCAGAAGTCTTGTTCATTAAGCTTCCTTCTCCGAGTGTGTTACATACAACTAAGCTTTGCAAACTTATATTTGCACAAGAACCTCTATGACACATATTATCATACACATAACCTTACTATTTACATCTAACGAGCACCTATTCTCAACAACTACAAACATCATGTCATCTTCTGAGCTTTCACCCTTCGTCAGTCAAACCATTATTATTCATGGCAACACTTTTGGAACCAACAACTACCTGGCTCCACTTACACATCATCAGTTTCCTCAATCTTTTTATGATATACAGGATTTCTTACTCCACTGTCCATTATTATGCATTAACTCTCTATTTTTTTCTTTTCTTTTTTTTAATTTTTTTAATTTTTTTCTTTTCTTTTTTTTTCAAATTTCCGAGTAAGTGCGTTTCGCTCCATCTTGCTCAACCCTAGACTACTCGCATAAAAATACGAGCCGGCTACTAGCCAATTGGCGCCTAGCCATAATTAGCAATGAATTCCAATTTTTCACTCCAATTTTTCTTTTCATGCCTTTTATCACTAAGAACCTATTATAAATTCTAAGAATAATCAATATATTAACCTTGAAAATCATCAAACCATCACAACAATCTAGTCCTTAAGCATTCTCTAAGACTTAGTGAAATTACAAGTGTTTCTAGCATGCACGTCAACCTACAGGACTCAACATCACTTTAACGCTATCACTACACTCGCATCAACATCACAAATCAATTGGTAAAGCAACGCAAAAGGGATCATGGTATATGCATGAGCTACATGACATTATAAATAAAGCTATAAGATAAAATAAATAAGAAAAAACTATATGGCAAAAATATGCAATTATATGAACTAAACTATCATGAATATGCAACTATATGACACACACACAAAATATTCCTTAACTACCACCCCAAACTTAAAATCTTCACTGTCCCCAGTGAAGGTAGTAGAAAGGAACACAAGGTATACCTACTCGGAGAGATCATCATTATCACCCTCAGAGGGTGGAGTATCAGGAGGCGGATACGCAGAGTCTTCACCAAAACTGGCCACTAGATGTCAGCTCCAAGGCCTCTAAAAGCAGTCCCAAGCGCAAGGGTGAGCTCGTGAGCAAACCTACTCTGCCCATGGATTCAACAGCAGTTTGAAAGGTCTCGTACATAGCATCCATCCTCCTCGACAACCTCCTATACTGGGCATCAGCCATCCCAACACCCTCCTGAGGTTTAGAAGAACCTGCCTCATCACGCCATGGTCTCGCCATGGTAGCACCGCGTACTGAACGCCCTCCTGGAAGACCATAACCCAGCCCATGCTCCTCGGGCTCTCCACCAGTCCACTCCTACATCGCATTCAGAGTCCCGGAATCAATAGGAGCGGCCGGCAGCTGCAACTGCTCATGAGACGGCCACTGAACTCCCACTGCTCGGCAAAGCTTTGTAACCGTGGATGCATAAGGGATGTTCATGTGCTTAGCTCCCCTCAAAAACTTCATAATTCCTTGGTAGATGAACTCACCAAGGTCCACATAGTACTCCTCATTCAAAATACCCCATAACAACTGTGTTCGCTCAACTGTAACCTCATGTGAATGTGAAGTAGGCAGAATATTAGCACAAATAAAGGCATTCCATGCACGGGCATACCTATTCATCCCAATCGCCGGAAAATGACAATAATCGTTTGTCCCAGTCTTGAACTTCCAAACCGTGCCTGACCTACAGAGAGTAGCACAAATCAAATCCAAGTTAAAATCTTCAGCAGTCTTCTCGTTCCAATTCTCCTCCATGGGCTTTCTCTGTCGCTGCCCAATCACACAGCGAATCGCCTCAGGATGATAATCCACCGTCATCCCCCGCACAACAGAAAACCCATTCTTTTCATCCTTCGCATTTGATAGAACTCGCGAACCACGCTCATCGGAACTGCCTCTGGTGACTCACAAAAAGCAATCCAACCCTTTTCAGCAATCATTGGAAACAACTCACCATCCCTCCCCGATGGTAAGAATCCTCTCTCTTTCAAAATCGGCTTACCCAGAAGCCTAGTATACTCCTCCTCAGCAGCCCTATCAAACAAACGAGGCCTCGCAACAGTAGCCCTTGAAGAATCAACAGTAGGAACAGTGTTACTGCTATCAATAGTCCTGGATCTCTTGGGTGCCATTGAAACTGAGAAAAAGTGCTTAAGGTTTGTGTTTTTGAATATGGGAGAGAGTTTAAGGTTTGAAAGTGTATGGGGAGTGTATGGAATAGTTGTATGTGTTGGATTTTTAATCACAACGGGGCATGGCAAAACACTTTTACACATATAAAATCCAAATAAAAGCATATAAATCGTGGTAAAAACATAGGGATCGAATCTAACCTTTAAAATAATTCGGAGACAACGATCAGAGATCCTTAGCATTTGCTCATCAAGTGTGAAGCACTCCACCGGTATCCACCAAGAAAACGATGTTAAGGAGGAGGAAGGAGGTGGAGAGAATTGGGTTTTCAAAACTTTTTGGGTTTTTAGGGTTCGAATAAAAATAGGGTCTATAATAGTGTATTTATAGGCAAAATTTTCAGCTGAAATTTTCCCATAAATATTATTATTATTATCCCATTTACTATTCTCATTAATAATTAAAACACCTTTTAATTATTAATCCTTTTTCTAAACACTTTAGAAATAATTCTCTCTCTTGATTTAATTTCCAAAAATTAAATCCTTAATTAATATTATTAAGAACTTTTCTTAATTAATTTATAATCAATTAAATCTCATTTATTCAATTATTAAATTTTCCAATTAATTATTTATTTCATAAATAAATAATTATTAGCCATTATTAATTAATTCCTCCATCATTAAATCATTCTCTTTTTATGGTGTGACCCTGTAGGTTTAATATTAAGCCGGTAGTAGAAATAAATAATAATAAAACTATTTTATCATTATTTATATAAATTCTCTAATTTATTAAATATGATTAATTAATTAATCACATTTATTCTACATCGTAAGGGATACTTCTCAGCATATCGCGACTATCCGGATAATATGAATTCACTGCTTATAATACCAAGAACCTATTCAGTGAATAGTTACCGTACAATAAACTCCTTCTACCCTACAATGTCCCGATTAAATACAAGGCATGGATCTCGAGTCAAGCCTATCTAATGCAATCACTTGCTTACCATTTACAATGCGTAGTTCTATGCAAATTAGAAACTCCTTTCTAATTTCATTTACTCTGGCCAGAGATTCCTGAACTAGCATAAGTGGATCAGCCTTGAACATTCGCTTCCTTCACTGGAAGGGGTAGATCCTTTATTGATCATACACTATCTTCGTGTACAAATTCCTATACCCAGTAGAGCCCTAATAATTGTCCTGGAGACTAAGAACTAAACCAAAGCATAGTTCAGTGTACACAAGATGACTATGATGGCCTCAAGTCTAAGGATACTTGTACAACTATCACTATGTGAACAACTGCTGACACGTGAGTGAACTCCATCAGTTGTTCAGCTGTGCGAGTCATGTTCAGTGAACTTATTCTATAATAAGCACCTACATACTAGCTATAGATTCACCACACAAATGTCTATGAGAACAGACATCCTTCATAATGAAGCAAGCATAGTATGTACCGATCTCTGCGGATTATTAATTACCAGTTAGTAATCCTACAACCAGGAACTATTTAAGTTTAGAGTTATCATCTTTTTAGGTCTCACTATTATGATCTGATCATAATCCATAAAAAGTTTTACTCTAAACTATGGTATATCTTATTTAAACACTTAAATAGATAGAGCCCTTAATAAAAACAAAACAAGTCTTTTATTAATATCAATGAAATCAAAACAGATTACATAAAAGTTATTCCTAAATCCTAATACCTGATTGGACTTAGGACATATTCCTTTCAATCTCCCACTTGTACTAAAGCCAATCACTCTGGTATCTAATACCCATCATAGTCTTTATGACGATCAAAGTGACTTTCAGAAAGTAGCTTTGTGAGTGGGTCTGCTATGTTGTTATATGTGTCAACTCTATTTCAATACAACACAAGAAATGTTATCGCGCTCCCACTAACCCTTTTGTAGACGCATGGTTCATCTACGTTTTTGATAAAATCAAACTCTTTGATTGTCTCATCAAAACGAATGTTCCATCTACGAGAAGCTTGCTTTAAACAACATATGGTTCGCAGTAGCTTACACACTAGGTTTTCATTTCTCTTGGAAAGAAAACCATCTGGCTAATTGCCAGATCTCATAGTCGTAGTAAGCAGCAATCGCAAGCAAAATCCGAACTGATTTTAACAGGGCTACAGGTAAAAGGTTTCATCAAAGTCAATCCATTACCTTTGTTTGAATCCTTTTGCCACAAGCCTGGCCTTATAGGTCTCCACCTGGCCATCTGCTATAATCTATCTTTTGTATACCGTATACATAGATTCCATTCCGGATTTCATGGCACTATGCCATTTCTCTGAGTCAACACTACTCATAGCCTCCTTATAGGTCACAGGGTCGGTATCATCAATGATCGACAACTCATTGTCATTCTCAATGACAAGGCCATATTACCTCTCAGGTTGGCGAGACACTCTCCCTGATCTATGAATGGGCTGTTCCACAAAAGGTTGTTCAGTCAGAACAGGTGTTTCCACTTGATCCGTAGCAGTTTGTGCTTCTTGAACTTCATCAAGTTCAATTTTTCTCCCACTGTTTCCTTGAAGGATAAACTCCTTTTCCAAGAAGGTAGCATGTCTGGATACAAACACCCGATGATCGGTGTAAAAGTAATACCCTAAAGTCTCTTTAGGATATCCCACAAAACTACATTTTACGGATCGATATTCCAGCTTATCTGGGTCAACTTACTTGACATAAGCTTGGACATCCCCAAATCTTAACGTGTTTAAGACTCGGTTTCCTTTCTTTCCATATCTCATACGAAGTTTGAGGAACAGATTTTGGAAGGCACCATATTCAGTAAATATGCTGAGGTTTCCAATGCATAACCCCATAGGAATACTGGAAGATTTGCATAGCTCATCATGGACCGAACTATGTCTAACAAAGTTCGATTTCTCCTTTCAGATACCAATCTGGAGGAGTCCACTGGGAGACTATACCATTTACTTTGATATAATCTAGAAACACTCCATTAAAGTATAAACTACCTCGATCTTATCGAAGAATTATAATACTATGTTTGGTTTGTTTCTCCACTTCATACTTATATTCTTTGAACTTTTTAAAGGCCTCAGACTTGTGTTTCATCAAACACATATCCGAATCTAGATCTATCATCTATGAAAGTAATGAAGTATGAAAATCCACCCATGGCTTGCTTAGACATTGGTCCACATACATCTGTGTGTACCATTCCTAGCAAATTTGCAGTCATCTCTCCATGTCTACTAAATGGAGACTGCAGTGCCACTATGAAGTGAGATTTTCATCATCCCTTTTCTTTTATTAGTTTGTTCAATCTGAAGTAAATTATGTCACATTTATACAGACCATTATTTAAAGCACCACGTCCATAAAGAATATTATCTCTAAGAATAGAACATTCATTATTCTCAATAATAAATGAAAATCCAGCCAAGTCTAACATGGGAATAATATTCCTCACAATCGAGGGAACAAAATAACAATTATTTAAAACAATAGTCTTGCCCGTAGGCATATGTAAATGAAATGATTCTACATCTATAGCAGCAACTCTTGCTCCAATTTCCATCAGTAGAATCACCTCCTCTTCCTCAAGAGTCCTACTTCTCCTTGGTCCCTGCAATAAATTGCAGATTTGAGAACCACAGGAGGTATCTAATACCCAAGTAGAAATTTGATTTAATGACATATTCACTTCTATCATGAACATACCTGAATCAGAAGCGATAGTCTCACTACCCTTCTTCTTCTTCAATTCTGCAAGGTAAACCTTGCAGTTCCTCTTCCAGTGCCCCACCTTGTTACAGTGAAAGCAAACAACTTTGCTCTTAGGGTCTTCAGCTTTTGGTGGAACCGGGGTTTTCTCACCTACTTTCTTCTTCTTTGAAGAGTTCCTCTTCCTTTTCTTAGGATTGGAACCTTCACCAATTAGAAGAACAGAACTCTTCTCAGGGGGAAAATTCGATTCCGCAGTCTTCAACATGTTGTGGAGTTCAGGCAGGCTGACAACCAACTTATTCATGTGAAAGTTCACAACAAACTGCGACAACGAACTCGGAAGCGATTGCAAGACCAAGTCTTGGCTCAGCTCCCCATCCATGGCAAAACCAAGTTGTCCAAGACGTTCAATCAAATTGATCATCTTAAGTACATGGTCATTCACAGATGATCCCTCAGACATCCTACAACCGAACAGCTCCTTCGATATCTCATATCGAGCTGTCCTCCCCGCCACATCATACAACTCTTGTAGATGCATGAGGATAGTGTGAGCATCCATATGCTCATGTTGCTTCTGTAGCTCAATGTTCATGGAAGCTAGCATGATGCATTGAGCAACATTTGCATCATCTATCCACTTACGATACACAACATGTTCATCATTATGTGCATCACTAGCAGGTTCAGTAGGCTTAGGTGAGTCAATCACGTATTCCAGCTTCTCAATCCTGAGAACAATTCTCAAGTTTTGAAGCCAGTCATCATAATTAGGACCAGTCAATTTGTGAGCATCTAGTATGCTCCTGAGTGATAGTGCAGAAGACATAACGTATATTGTAAATCTGTAAATGATAAACACATAACAACACTTAGCAAATATTCAATTTCATTTCAAAACACTATATGAATCGGGTCTTTATTCATAAGTGGCTCCCACTAGTTTATCTAATTTATTCAACCCCCTACGTGAAAAATTAAGCATTCATAATGCTAGTGGGAATAGGGATCCTATATTCCATTACACAACCCCGGCTGTGGCACGAAATGCCATGTAATGTTCAATAGGCAGACAACTCTTGTCAATTACATCTAATGTTATTCCCTAATCAAACTTTAGCCTCTTGAATAATTGAGTCACGGCTTTGGCACGACAAACTCAATATTGTAAGTCAAGTCTAACCCAACATTTCGTATAATTGAATCAGTCCCCAAAAGCCCACGGCTGTGGCACGTAACGACCTTTAGATTCTTATTCAATGTACACATCTCTATGTAATAGACAAGTATTTCTTACTTCAAAATCAAAGCCCTCGGCTGTGGCACGAAACGACAATGATTTAAAAATAAGAACTACTTTCTATCATGTTGGAAGGCTATGACCGACACAAGCCCGTTGTATCATTGGCCAATTACTACTTGATATTATTTAATTTTAGAGGGATTATATTACGTTACAATCATAATCATATTATAAAGAGATTCTTCCTTTTAAATTAAATATTTCAAATCAATAATCAATAATCAGATGATTCCCAGATCGGATGGAGCATTGTCAAGAAGCGTCACTTAATAACCCTTTCTTACAGATAGAAATCTGTTGTTGATAGAATCATCCTTTCTCTCATATCGAAAATTCATATTCAATTACGTGTTTCATAAATACAAGAATCTCATGATTGTATTCATAATATTGTTATTAAGGTTATGAAACAATTTCACTATACTAGGTTGTCTAACAAACGCCTTATGTTCATTTAAGTTCACCTAAATCTATCATCGCATGATAAACTAAGCATATATCACATATATAAACATGAATAAACATCAAGGTAGGCATGTTATATCATCTAGCACATTAGTCTAAGCATTATACATCTCTATGTATCACATGAAGCATTTAAAAGCAGTTAAAACAGTTAAAAACAGCTTTAAAACACTTCCGGAAATATAAACAGTTCAAAACTTTTATATAAACTAAAATTGATCACTCCATTAGATCCGTCTTGGAAAAACGAATCCAACGGTATATTGCACGCCCAAAACAGAGTTACGAAACTCCCAGAAAATCAAATTTAATGTGGACAGTCGGGCTGTAACGCATTGCAGGAACGCGTTACAAGCCCTGTAACGCATTCCGGTGATGCGTTACAACCCTTTTAACCAATTAAAAGGTGTAACGCATTCCGTCAATGTGCCACAGGTGTGTAACGCATTCCCGGAATGCGTGACACCCTTATATTTTTTTTTTCTTCTTCTTCAGCAGCCGCCGTTGCTTTCTCGGTTGCCGTGCCGCCGTACTGACATTCACCTGTCTTTTCCCCGTGCAATCACAGACAGCAAGCAGATGTACTACATATATATACATACTTACAAACAATTTTTATATATATATGATTTATTTAATTACGAATTTAATTGTAAGAACTTCAAAAATTCATAATAAAAAATCTATACATCCTAAAATTATGAAAAAAATACCCAGACGATCTACAACACTTGTAGAACCCAGATCAACACTCAAAATTATTCTGAGAAACGATTTCTCATCAGACAAAATTAATCCATGATATAACTTGTAAAAATCATAATTAATTCATATAAGCACATAAAATTCTGAAATTTTTACCACAGATCTATATGCATACAACCTATGCTCTGATACCATTGTTGGATTTTTAATCGCAGCGGGGCATGGCAAAACACTTTTACACATATAAAATCCAAATAAAAGCATATAAATCGTGGTAAAAACATAGGGATCGAATCTAACCTTTAAAATAATTTGGAGACAACGATCAGAGATCCTTAGCAGCTGCTCCTCAAGTGTGAAGCACTCCACCGGTATCCACCAAGAAAACGATGTTAAGGAGGAGGAAGGAGGTGGAGAGAATTGGGTTTTCCAAACTTTTTGGGTTTTTGGGGTTCGAATAAAAATAGGGCCTATAATAGTGTATTTATAGGCAAAATTTTCAGCTGAAATTTTTCCATAAATATTATTATTATTATTATTATCCCATTTATTATTCTCATTAATAATTAAAACACCTTTTAATTATTAATCCTTTTTCTAAACACTTTAGAAATAATTCTCTCTCTTGATTTAATTTCCAAAAATTAAATCCTTAATTAATAATATTAAGAACTTTTCTTAATTAATTTATAATCAATTAAATCTCATTTAATCAATTATTAAATTTGCCAATTAATTATTTATTTCATAAATAAATAATTATTAGCCATTATTAATTAATTCATCCACCATTAAATCATTCTCTTTTTATGGTGTGACCCTGTAGGTTCAATATTAAGCCGGTAGTAGAAATAAATAATAATAAAACTATTTTATCATTATTTATATAAATTCTCTAATTTATTAAATATGATTAATTAATTAATCACATTTATTCTACATCGTGAGGGATACTTCTCAGCATATCGCGACTATCCGGATAATATGAATTCACTGCTTAGAATACCAAGAACCTATTCAGTGAATAGTTACCGTACAATAAACTCCTTCTACCCTACAATGTCCTGATTAAATACAAGGCATGGATCTCGTATCAAGCCTATCTAATTCAGTCACTTGCTTACCATTTACTATGCGTAGTTCTATGCAAATTAGAAACTCCTTTCTAATTTCATTTACTTTGGCCAGAGATTCCTGAACTAACATGAGTGGATCAGCCTTGAACATTCGCTTCCTTCACTGGAAGGGGTAGATCCTTTATTGATCATACACTATCTTCGTGTACAAATTCCTGTACCCAGTAGAGCCCTAATAATTGTCCCTGGAGACTAAGAACTAAACCAAAGCATAGTTCAGTGTACACAAGATGACTATGATGACCTCAAGTCTAAGGATACTTGTACAACTATCACTATGTGAACAACTGCTGACACGTGAGTGAACTCCATCAGTTGTTCAGCTGTGCGAGTCATGTTCAGTGAACTTATTCTATAATAAGCACCTACATACTAGCTATAGTGTCACCACACAAATGTCTATGAGAACAGACATCCTTCATAATGAAGTAAGCATTATATGTACCAATCTCTGCGGATTATTAATTACCAGTTAGTAATCCTACGACCAGGAACTATTTAAGTTTAGAGTTATCATCTTTTTAGGTCTCACTATTATGATCTCATCATAATCCATAAAAAGCTTTACTCTAAACTATGGTATATCTTATTTAAACACTTAAATAGATAGAGCCCTTAATAAAAACAAAACAAGTCTTTTATTAATATCAATGAAATCAAAACAAATTACATAAAAGTTATTCCTAAATCCTAATACCTGATTGGACTTAGGACATATTCCTTTCAGTATGTATATATAGGGTAGATATTAGGGTTTAAATTTGATTACGAGTGGGTTTTGAGGGTTAAAAACATGGGTAAGGGGAAGATAACTCCTGGGTAGTGGGGTTGTGTTTTTATTTTTATGTTTTCTAGTTTTTTGGATTTTTCTAAGTCTTAAAAAAAAAATCTGCCAGTCGGGCCCTGAGCGGTCGCTTAGCAAAGCTGAGCGGGCGCTCAGGGGTCTTCTAGAAAAAATAATTTTCTTGCCCTATTTTTCTGATTTATTTTGTGGTTTTGGATAGGTTACGAACTTCTAAGGGTGCCTATAACAACAAATCATGGGTTGCCTCCCAAGAAGCGCTTCTTTTTCGTCATTAGCTTGACGTAGCGTACCTTACTCAAGTTGACAATAAAACGACACTAACCACATCCCGTTTGCCGTGTCCCTATAGTAATGCTTCAAACGTTGACCATTAACCTTGAATGCTTGGTCCGAATCATTCTCAAAATCTCCACCGCTCTATGTGAAAACACAGTTTTGACAATAAAAGGTCCAGACCACCTCGATTTCAACTTTTCAGGAAAAAGTCGGAGACGAGAGTTGAATAAAAGAACTTGCTGCCCCGACACAAATGACTTAGGATATAGCTTCCTTTCGTGCCACCTTTTCACTTTTTCCTTGTACATTTTGTTATTCTCGTACGCTTGGAGTCAAAATTCATCAAGTTCATTTAACTAAAGCATTCACTTTTTACCAGCTGCATCTAGATCAAGGTTCAACTTCTTCAACGCCCAATAGGCTTTATGCTCAAGCTCCGCAGGTAAATGACATCCCTTACCATACACAAGTTGAAACGGGGACATCCCAAGTGGAGTCTTGTATGTTGTTCTGTAAGCCCAAACAGCTTCATCGAGCTTTAAAGACCAATCCTTCCTTCACGGACAAACAACTTTCTCTAGAATGCGCTTAATCTCTATATTAGACACTTCTGCTTGACCATTAGTTTGTGGATGATAAGCAGTAGCAACACGATGATTCACATTGTAGCGCTGCATCATAGAAGTGAACTTACGGTTGCAGAAATGCGACCCCTCATCACTTATGATTACTCATGGCGTTCCAAACCTTGTGAAAATCTGCTTATGAAGAAAATTCAACACTACCTTTGCATCATTCGTCGGCAGAGCTTTGACTTCTACCCATTTTGAGACATAATCGACTGCTAGCAAGATGTACTGATTATTGCAGGATGAGACAAATGGTCCCATAAAATCGATTCCCTAAATATCAAAGACCTCGACTTCAAGCATCATATTTAACGACATCTCATCCTTCCTCGTAAGATTCCCCACTCTTTGGCAACGATCACACCTTAAAACGAACTGATGAGCATCCTTCAATAAAGTAGGACAGAAAAAACCTGCTTGCAGAATACGAGCTGCCGTCTTCTCACCACCATAATGTCCACCATAAACTGTGGAGTGGCAGTCTCGTAATATCCCCTCCGTCTCACAGAATGGGATACATCTCCTGATGATCTGGTCAGCTCCCTGTCTAAACAAATACGGTTCGTCCCACATATACCACTTCACCTCATGCAGAAATTTCTTCTTTTGAGCTGTATTCATATTAGGAGGCATTATATTACTGACAAGATAGTTCACAATATTTGCGAACCATGGCTCTTCCTCCTGAACTGCGAACAACTGCTCCTCCGGAAAAGATTCGTTGATCAATGTCTTATCATGTGAAGTAGACTCGGGATTCTCCAATCTAGAGAGATGGTCAGCTACTTGATTCTCAGTACCTTTTCGATCCTTGATCTCTAACTCAAATTCCGGTAGCAAGAGCACCCAATGAATGAGTCTAGGCTTCGAATCCTTCTTGGAAACCAAATAGTGAATGACCGCATGATTAGTGAACACTGTCACCTTTGTCCCAAGCAAATAAGATCGAAATTTTTCGAAACCAAAGGCTATAGCCAAGAGCTCCTTCTCAGTAGTGGTGTAGTTCATTTGAGCTCCATTTAAAGTCTTACTAGCATAGTAGACCACATGAAAGAGATTATTCTTGTGCTTCCCAAGAACTGCGCCCACCGCATAATCACTCGCATCACACATCATCTCAAAAGGCTCTGTCCAATTAGGTGCCGTAATAACTGGTGCAGTTATCAAACTCTTCTTGAGAGTCTCGAATACCGTCAAGCATTCATCATCGAATTTGAAAGGCACATCCTTCTCGAGCAAGTTGCACAATGGCTTAGATATCTTCAAAAAGTCCTTGATGAAACGCCGATAAAAACCCGCATGACCAAGAAAACTACGGATTCCTTTCACAGAAATAGGTGGTGTAAGATTTTCAATAACTCCCACCTTGGCTTTGTCCACCTCAAGACCCTTGCTAGAGACCTTATGTCCAAGAATAATGCCTTCACGTACCATAAAGTGACATTTTTCCCAATTGAGCACCAAATTAGTTTCCACATACCTTTGGAGCACCGCATGAAGATTATTCAAACATTCATCATACGAATGTCCAAAGACGGAGAAGTCGTCCATGAACTCCTCTACATTATTCCCAATCATATCAGAGAATATAGCCATCATACATCTCTGAAAAGTGGTCGGTGCGCCACATAAGCCAAACAAAACTCTGCGAAAAGCAAACGTGCCAAATGGACAAGTAAAGGTAGTCTTTTCTTGATCCTCTGGTGCAATACATATCTTATTATACCCCGAATAGCCATCCAGAAGACAATAATACTCATGACCGGCCAACCTGTCAAGCATCTGATCAATAAATGGAAGAGGGAAGTGATCCTTCCTTGTGGCCTTGTTCAACTTTCTATAATCCATGCATACCCTCCATCCTGTGACTGTTCGAGTGGGGATGAGCTCGTTCTTCTCATTTGCTACCACATTAATACCTCCTTTCTTAGGTACACATTGCACAGGGCTCACCCAAAAACTATCAGAAATAGGATAAATGATTCCTGCATCCAACCACTTTAGAATTTATTTCTTCACCACTTCTTTCATGATAGGATTAAGTCTTTGCTGTTGCTCAACAGTCGGCTTACTACCTTCCTCTAGCAGAATTTTATGCATGCAGTATGAAGGGTTGATCCCTTTGATGTCTGCTATAGTCCATCCGATAACCGATTTGAATTCTCTCAAGATCCTCAAGAGCTTGTCCTCCTCACTACCTGAAAGGTCAGAGGCAATAATAACAGGTAAAGTAGATGCATCACCTAAAAAAACATACCTCAGGTG
The DNA here is from genome assembly GCF_009905375.1 of Apium graveolens. NCBI lineage: Eukaryota > Viridiplantae > Streptophyta > Magnoliopsida > Apiales > Apiaceae > Apium > Apium graveolens. The sequence goes on from NC_133657.1 coordinate 84,328,720, forward strand.
TTCAGGCAATGGTTTAAGCTCCAAGGTAGGTGCTTCCTCAATAGATGGCTTGAGCTTTCCTTCAGCATTTTTGAGGTAAGAAGTACCAAGAGATTCAAATGGCATGTCTAGATTTTGCCTCCAAGGAGAAGCATTTAGATATTGTAGTTGCTCATTACCATCCTCATCATCACTGTCAAAGTCCCCCACTAAGGCTTTCTCTAATGCATCAGACATCAGCATATGATCAAGTTCTGAAGTAACCGCAGAATCAATCAAATCCACCTTTAAACACTCCTCGTCTTCTGTAGGGAATTTCATCGCTTTGAATACATTGAATGTCACATCCTGATCCTGCACCCTCATAGTAAGTTCACCTTTCTGTACATCTATCAAGGTACGGCCTGTAGCCAAGAAAGGTCTCCCCAAAATGATGGGAATCTTCTTATCTTCCTCGAAATCCATAATAACAAAGTCTGCAGGAAAGAAGAGCCTATCCACCTTTACTAGCACATCCTCCACTATGCCTCGTGGGTATGTAATAGAACGGTCAGCCAATTGTAGAGACATGTAGGTGGGATTTGGATAAGGCAAATTCAACTTTTTAAAGATAGACAATGGCATCAGAGTGATGCTTGCTCCCAAATCACACAGGAACTTGTCAAAAGACAACTTGCCAATGGTGCAAGGAATGGTGAAGCTACCTGGATCTTTAAGCTTTGGAGGTAATTTTTGTTGCAGCACAGCACTGCACTCTTCCGTTGGAGCAACGGTCTCAAGGTCATCCAGTTTTACCTTCCTTGAAAGAATACTCTTCATAAATTTTGCATAACTAGGCATTTGCTCCAGAGACTCAGCGAAAGGTATTGTTAGGTCCCAATTTGTTTGTAGAAGGGGGGGTTGAATACAAACAGTACCGAATAATCGAATTAAATGCGGAATAAAAAATGTGAAACAAAATTCAAGTTAAATAAAAATATTATTAAACTTGAAAGGTGTTGCAACAACTGTATCGATTACAAGGAATTAATCTCAAATTAATTATCACAAATTTAGAATAAATTCGACATGAACTTTTTCTATTTTTGCAATAATTAGAATCAAATGCTAAACGCGATTTGAGATTAAGTTCTAGGGATTTTAATCCGCTAGATTGTTACACAAGAGCAAGATAAAGATTTCTAGTGGATTGGATTTAACTTTACAATCTAGAAATTTAATCTTGAAGTATGCAGATGAAAAGATGAAATATTTCTTCTTGTTTTTCTTTTCTGCTTTGTTCTTGACTTTTGTGTTCTGGATAAAAATGAGTTGCTGCTTCTCTGCTTCTTTTTAATCAACAACCGAATAGAATAGAGCTGGCATGACAATCCTTTTGAACTAGCAAGACTTTCGGTGAGACAATCAGTTGAGCTAGTATGACTATCAAATGAACTAGCAAGACTATCTCATTGAACTAGCAAGACAATCTGCCTCTCAGTGTAACTTTCGGTGAGACTATTGAAAATGGCCTAGCATGACAATCGGTATGACAATCCTGATTGTCATGCTAGTTCATTTTCAATTGTCTTGCTGATTTAATGCAGATTTTAATCCAATTTAAAATCTGAAAATTCCTAAAATTAATTCAGAATTAATTAATCAATTAATTCAATTAATAAATAAATTATTCTTCGCAGATATAATTTATTTTCTTAATTAAATTAGATGACTTAATTAATTAATAGAGAATTAATTCTAGTCTTCAACAGCACCCATCCTTCTGCAGATCTTCTGAAAATCACTGAAAATTATGAATCAATTCCACCACTTCAATGTTGACACTCGATGTACTGTCTGGTTCATGAGTGACTAACTTCCGTGATGTTTCTTCATGTCTTGACTTTGACACTTTGATTTTCTTCAGATTAAATCCTTGTAATTAATGATACTCTGACGAGATCTCTGTCACTTGATTAAATCCACGATCTTGATTTATATCACTGAGGCATGATCAACTTCTTGAACTTCTTCCAGTGAATTAACTCCTCAAGTCTGTAGATGAACCTTGTTTCTGAATCCTTTGACAGATATTACTTTGCGAGATCTCTCTGACGGTCGATCCACTATTTACTTATTACATTCTTATTTGAGTTGAGTTGAATCCTCGTATATATAAATAGGCTATGACATATGACTTACAATCTCCCCCTATTTGTTTGTTAGACAATAACACACAAATACCTAGAGGATAACTCAACTAACAAATAAGAAAAAGATATAAACATACATGCAAAGTAAATAGCAGAAAAGTTCTGGATGAGATTTAACATTTTCCAGATTCCAACTAGATGTTCCTCTAGACTGAACATATCTTCAAGTAGTTCCATCTTCATTTGTACAACCACATTTCCTGTTGAGAAGCCCATATCTCTTGCTTCTCCCCCTATGAGAATCAACTGATTAAAGAAGATTACCTTCGTTTTACTACCTCTCCCGTACAATAGGATCCGCAGATAAAAACCAATGGTACTCCCCTAACTGCTTCTTCCCTTACTAGGAAATCACCTTGTGTTTACCACCTCTCCCGTACAATAGGATCCGTAGTTAGAAACAACAATGGTGTGGTGTAGTGTACATTTTTAGGATCTTTTTCTTCCTCCCTGCTATTTCTCCCCCTTAGTTGAGGAATCCTCCAAACTATTTCTTAAGCTTTTATCTCCCCCTTAAAGAAGGAATGTATGCCGTCGTCTGAAGGAGTTCTCATATTTCACTTGGTTGGAAAAGAAATAACAAGTAGTTTCTCTTTCTACCTCACTGTGAGTGTGTGATTCTGTTTAGTGTACCTCACATGTGTTTCACTCTTCTCTCCACTCGTGTTTACACTCTTTCTCACAAGTGTATCACTCCTCTCATAGCTCCATAATCCAGCTGTACCTGCAAGGAAAATCACCTTAGCCATCCTTAAAGGAGGTCACAGGTGGTGCAATGGGAGTTCACAAATCCCCATCCTTGTTAAACTCGTCAGATAAATCTGAGTCATAATCTACAAGTTGCTAGTTTTCCTTTTAGGGTTCCAGATTTGAATTCTGGGAAGGTAAACAATGATCCAACAATTTTAGCATAAAGATCAAGGTTCCCTTCTAATGTCTGTGAAGACATTTCCTTGTGACTCATCAGGTTATATCTGAATCATTGTCAACAAGTTGCCGATCTGCGCCTATGTCAGATCCACTATCCGCAGATGCATCCAGGGGATTTAAGCCTGGGGAGGTAGACACTGACCACTGACATATGGCTTTTGGATCAGTATCCTCTCCTAACACCTGTAAAGGCAATTGGTCCACTAACGAACCTTGAACAATTGAATCTGACCTTAAAATGGTCGAAACTCTTGTTTCCGTCAACTCATCCTTTGTGTGTGTAACCTCTCCTTGTGCATCAAGAATTGATTATATTTGAAGTGGTGACACTACATCGGATACCTTGGCCGACAGGCAAAATTCAATAGACTCACCCTGTTGAGAGAATGAGTCTAGTAACTGTTTTTGTGCCTTTTCAGCCATTACATCTTTTTGAGAAGATGTATGGGGGCTAGCAGTTGTCTCGGTTTAAATACTACTCATCTATGTAGGAGACAGAGCTACTGGGTTGACTACAGAACCTTCCTTATGTGGTGCACTAAGGCACTATCTCCCTCACGCTCATTCATACTACATTTAGTGGTAAGAGAGTATTGGTTGGTTCTGTTTCTGTGTTTGTCTTTACAGTCTGGGATAGACGTTGTGGGTTTTCAACCTCATGACTGTCAATGAAAGAAAGCCATTGGAGACTGAACCTGTAACACAGAATATATGGTAATAGAGAGAAAATGATTTACAATAGTGATTTCAAAAGATTTTACATGACATAAGAAATCACTAATGTAGAAAGAAGTTTGATTTTGTTTTTCAATATGAATGAGTTTTTGATAAAACATTGATCACTTAGGGTAAAGTCTAAGTAATTCTCATTCATGTCAAAAGCTTACAAATATCTGCAACATAATGTTAACAACATATCATTGACCGATACTTGTCAAGTACTTTAGATACTAATTGTTATGTTGCATTATCAATATACCACTGCACATATAAAACAATATGATTGTGCTTAGTGATAAAATAGTTATAAATATGACGACTCTACTAGTTCATATAAGATTACAACTTCTGTTAGAGTGCCATACCATGTCCTTGACGATTGCTTGAGCAGTATACTAGTTCATACCAACCTGAAGTGAGATTGTGAAGAAGAGATTGCATAGTCCAATAGATCTGCAGCTGCAAAGTCCATGAACTGTGGTGCACTGACTTCCTCTTTTAACTCACCAATCAGGAGTACACTTGTACACATCTTACTAGAGTACGATTCCAAGTGTAATGTGCAGCAGGTGCCTGATATGTCATAATATTCTCAAGTCTCGTCACTGGTGCTATATGTTAGATACTGCTTCCTGATAATAACCTAGCACAATATACAAAATTACAATGATAACATTCCCAGCTTGTAAACAGCCATATCCCTCAGATAAACCTTTGCTGTTATCTCCAAAGGTAACCAGGGGGCCAGCTTTCTCAACCACATTTGATAGCAGGGCTCTATCTCCGGTCATATGTCTTGATGATCCACTGTCAAGAATCCACACTACCGGTTATACTTGTTTAATGCCCTGCACTACAAATGGATTAGACCTTCTTCGGAACCCAAACTTGGTTGGGCCCGGCATACTTGTAGAACTGTCCTTTGTCAGGCAAAACAACATTTTTAATTTTAATGGTCTCAACATCCTCAATGACTGAACATTTGACCTTGTAAACAGCCTTAACAAATTTCTGTTTAAGCTTAGGCACAAATGTCTCCTTTCTAGCCTTAGAAGGACTAGCAGTCTTAGACCTATCATGCTTCTTGTTATTCACATGCTGACGAGGAGTAGTCTTATCATTAGACACATGCTTACCATTAAAATAAGCATACATCATATTAAAAGCACAAGACATACAATTAGCAACACCACATGCTTTATGAGAGTGATTAACAGCAGGCAATTTATGCATGGTAGACATGGCATTATTGTTATCCAACTCATGTGTGTCTGAGTTAGTCTCAGTTATTTTCACAACTTTGACTGGAACTTTCGACTCACTTGACTTGGAAACAATCTTCTCATTAGCATGATCTTCAGCACGTATTTCTTCATGAATAACAGAAGAGGTCGCATCAAATGGTTCAGCAATTGATGCTTTATAGAGGGGTTCATCAACACCCTTAAGCACATGTGGTACTTCTCTCCCTTTAGCACAAACATGAGGAGGGGAGTTTATGCCTAATTCTCCAATAGCAGCATTGTAATCATAACCTATTCCAGATGTTTGATTAACAGCTTGCTTACTGTAGAACTCTTTAGCCTTCGAACAAGAATTGAAGTAGGCTCTAACCTTAGTCTCAAGACCGGTGATCTTGTCTTTGAGAATAGTTTCGAGTTTTCTATAACAGTCAACTCTATTCTCTAGAAAAGATACCTGTTCTTTTAATTTGTCTTGATTAATATGCACAAGTCTTAATTCATTGACCTCTTTCTCAAGGTCTGTGATCTTTAAACTTAACAGTTCATTATCACGACGTGCACAATCTAAGTTACCTCTTAGATGATAAACCATTTCAGCGTCAGAAAGTTTTACCTCTATTCTTGATGATGAAGCTTTTCCATCAATAGCCATAAGAGCAAGATTTCCTTCATCTTAATCTTCACTGTCAGTATCATCCCAGCTTCTTCCCTTTGCCAGATAAGCCCTTTCAGAGTTCTTTCTTACTTGCTTTGGCTTCCTACATTCTGTGGCAAAGTGTCCCAACTCATTGCAGTTATAGCATCTAATGGTGCTTCGATCAACCATCCCTGTTTTGTACCCACCACTGCTGGTGTTAGAGGATGAAGATCCACCTTTCTGGAATTTGTTGTAGTTGGACTTGTACTTAAGCTTGGGATTCCTCCTGAATCTGACATGGGAGAATCTCTTGACAATTTGGGCCATTGATTCATCTTCCAATTGCTCCAGCTCTTCCAAGGAATAAAAATCATCACTTGATTGATTTGTAGTAGGAGGATCATATTCTGCTACTAACTCATTTTCCTCACCCTTGGAAAACTGTACCATTCTTTCTAACTGTTGAGATTGTTGTTGTTGTTGACCTTCAGCTACAAGTGCAGTAGATGTGCTGACCATTCTATCCTTCCCGTAGACTTCCTTCTGTTGAATCTGCTCCAACTCATAGGTTTTTAACACTCCATAGAGCCTGTCCAAAGAAATCTCACTCAGATCTCTAGCTTCTCTAATGGCAGTGATTCTATGTTCAAGATGAGCTGGCAGTGTTAAAAGGAACTTTTTGTTGACCTCCCTGATTGAATAATACTTTCCATTGATGTTCAGGTTGTTGATCAACGCATTGTACCTCTCAAACACTTCAGTAATTCCTTCTCCTGGATTTGATTTGAAATGTTCATATTCAGAGGTTAGGATTTCCAACTTGTTCTCCCTAACTTCCTCCGTGCCTTCATTAATCACCTCAATAGTTTCCCACATGTGTTTGGAATTTTTACAGTTCATCACATGTCTGTTCATCAAGGGATCAAGGGAATCAATTAATATTAATTGAAGGCTGGCATCCAAGGAGGCTTCTTCCTTCTCAGCAGGAGTAAAATCTTCAGGCTCTTTTGGATAGGTTCTAGCTTCAGTAGTCACCACACCATCTATTATTACCTCCGGTTCAATAACCATCGGAGTTTTTATACCCTTCTTTAACAAGTTTGAATATTTGGGATTTGCAACTTGTAAAAATAATAGCATCTTCTTCTTCCACATGATATAATTCTCTTTATCAAATTGTGGAATTTTAACGGTTCCAACTTTATGTGAAGTCATTATGAATTTTTGAATAAATAAAAATTCAAGGAGTTGAAAAATCACAAAAGTCTAGGATCTTGATTTGTTCGTTAATCAGAAGGCTCTGATACCAATTGTTAGGTCCCAATTTGTTTGTAGAAGGGGGGGTTGAATACAAACAGTACCGAATAATCGAATTAAATGCGGAATAAAAAATGTGAAACAAAATTCAAGTTAAATAAAAATATTATTAAACTTGAAAGGTGTTGCAACAACTGTATCGATTACAAGGAATTAATCTCAAATTAATTATCACAAATTTAGAATAAATTCGACATGAACTTTTTCTATTTTTGCAATAATTAGAATCAAATGCTAAACGCGATTTGAGATTAAGTTCTAGGGATTTTAATCCGCTAGATTGTTACACAAGAGCAAGATAAAGATTTCTAGTGGATTGGATTTAACTTTACAATCTAGAAATTTAATCTTGAAGTATGCAGATGAAAAGATGAAATATTTCTTCTTGTTTTTCTTTTCTGCTTTGTTCTTGACTTTTGTGTTCTGGATAAAAATGAGTTGCTGCTTCTCTGCTTCTTTTTAATCAACAACCGAATAGAATAGAGCTGGCATGACAATCCTTTTGAACTAGCAAGACTTTCGGTGAGACAATCAGTTGAGCTAGTATGACTATCAAATGAACTAGCAAGACTATCTCATTGAACTAGCAAGACAATCTGCCTCTCAGTGTAACTTTCGGTGAGACTATTGAAAATGGCCTAGCATGACAATCGGTATGACAATCCTGATTGTCATGCTAGTTCATTTTCAATTGTCTTGCTGATTTAATGCAGATTTTAATCCAATTTAAAATCTGAAAATTCCTAAAATTAATTCAGAATTAATTAATCAATTAATTCAATTAATAAATAAATTATTCTTCGCAGATATAATTTATTTTCTTAATTAAATTAGATGACTTAATTAATTAATAGAGAATTAATTCTAGTCTTCAACAGCACCCATCCTTCTACAGATCTTCTGAAAATCACTGAAAATTATGAATCAATTCCACCACTTCAATGTTGACACTCGATGTACTGTCTGGTTCATGAGTGACTAACTTCCGTGATGTTTCTTCATGTCTTGACTTTGACACTTTGATTTTCTTCAGATTAAATCCTTGTAATTAATGATACTCTGACGAGATCTCTGTCACTTGATTAAATCCACGATCTTGATTTATATCACTGAGGCATGATCAACTTCTTGAACTTCTTCCAGTGAATTAACTCCTCAAGTCTGTAGATGAACCTTGTTTCTGAATCCTTTGACAGATATTACTTTGCGAGATCTCTCTGACGGTCGATCCACTATTTACTTATTACATTCTTATTTGAGTTGAGTTGAATCCTCGTATATACAAATAGGCTATGACATATGACTTACAGGTATATTGATGTGAAGTTTCTTGAACACCTCTAGAAACTTACCAAACTGCTTATCCAGCTTTTGTTGTTGCAATCTCTTAGGGAAAGGTGGTGGATGATAGAGTTGTTTCTCCCCTGTATTACACTCATGCAGAGTGTGTTCAACAGTAGTCTTCCTTGGTTCCGCTGCTTTCTCCCTTTGCTTAGCTTCTTCATCACCAACGTCAGCTTCTCCATCTTTTTCTTTTTTAGCATCAGCAACTTTTCCAGACCTTAAGGTAATAGCCTTGACTTGCTCTTTAGCTTCCTTCCTGCCTGGCACTTTAGTATCACTGGGAAGTGTGCCAGGTTGACGATTGAGCACTACATTAGCTATTTGACCGATTTGATTTTCCAAGGTCTTGATAGAAATAGCCTGACTTTTGCACAACAGCTTGAGTTCCTCGAAATCAGCACTAGAAGGTGGAGCTGCACCTCCTTGTTGAGGATATGATTTCCTTTGAGCATAATGCTGTGGTTGCTGGAATCCAGGTGGATTAAACTGTTTACTTACGCCTTGCTGATATGGTTGCTGAATAGCATTCTGATTATTACTCCAGCTGAAATTTGGATGATTTCTGTTGTTAGGATGATAAGTAGTTGGCACAGGCTACTGTGGTTGCTGATAATTGTTCACATACTGAACAGAATCATTAACAAGAGAACACTGGTCCGTAGCATGAGAACCTGCACAAAGCTCACAGACCATAGCTATCTGATTGACTCCATAGGTGGCTAAAGAATTGACCTTCATAGACAGCGCTTGGAGCTGCGCTGCAATAGCTGTAGCTGCATCAACTTCCAGAATACCTGCTACCTTCCCAGGCATCATCCTTTGAGTTGGGTTTTGATGCTCATTTGCAGCCATAGTCTCAATAAGATTATAAGCCTCAGTATAGATTTTGGCCCACAAGGCACCTCCAGCTGCTGCATCGAGCATGGGCCGAGATTGGGCCCCCAAACCATTATAGAACCCAGTGATCACCATCCAATCAGGCATACCATGATGTGGACACTTTCTCAACATCTCCTTGTAGCGTTCCCAAGCTTCGCACATAGATTTTGTAGGTTGCTGCGCAACTAAGTAAGAGCACTCCTCATAGCCGCAGTCTTCACCATTTGATAGAACTTCACCAGAAACTTCTGTGCAAGATCTTGCCAAGTAGTGATGGACCCAGCTGGTTCAGAATGTAACCAGTCCTTAGCTTTATCCCTTAGTGAGAATGGGAAAAGCCTCAGCTTGATCGCTTCATCAATCACACCATTATATTTGAAAGTACTACAGATCTCAACAAAATTCCTGATGTGCATGTTGGGGTCTTCAGTCGCAGCACCTCCGAAAGAAATGGAATTATGCACCATCTAAATGGTACCCGAATTGATTTTAAAGTTATTGGCCTCAATAGCCGGATGCATGATGCTTGACTAAATGTCATCAATTTTAGGTCAAGAAAAGTCCATAAGAGCTGGATCTGCCGGAACTATACGATCACCCATGATTACTGGTTCTTTCTACTCACTTTCTGTATCCGAATCTTCAAAATCAATCTTTTCCAGAATACCAAGAACTTCGTCTGTCTCCTCAGCCGTATCTAAAGTCCTCTTGCGAGTACGAGAACGTGTTTTCATAAACACTCGCTAAAGTACCTGAAACACAACCGGAAATAATAAGTAACAAGTCTTAATCAATGAGTCCTAATGAACATTGATGGTAAGTACATAAACTAAACAAATATGCCGAGTCCCCGGCAGCGGCACCTAAAATTTGTTAGGGCAAAAACACGCGCTAATAATACACGCAAGTATACGCGTTCGCAAGTAATATAGAATACTTTCTAGTTCGTTCCCACAGATACTCAGACTAATTATGTTCAATTAACACTCGCTCACCAATGTATAATTACTTCTCAATGTCAAGACAATAACACTTAGATTTGATTAACTAATTATTAACTACAATTAACTACGAGAATTAAGCACTTAATTGACACTTGAATTAACAATATTAAACAGACATGAGATCACAACTTCATTACTACTTCCTTCAATAGTTATTGTTTTACCCTTAGCATGTAACATTGATGATATTAATCGAACAACACGAAACTGATAAAAGCCAACTTTCGTTGTACTAATACCATTCTACCAAGCATCAACAATTAAGATAGAAGTTGAATATGCATCAATTATGTTGAGACCCTATATGTCTACAGAATTTGATAACATAATGATTTAAGCACAAGTTCTTTCTTCAGATTACACAGGGCAAGTAAAACGGTTAGAGTTACCTACTAATCATGCACACACATACATGAACCTATGCTAGCATGGAAAGTTCTAAACCTCAAGATCCATCGTCGCTTCACAAGAGATTAACACCCTATCTTATATGTTCGCGACGCACATAAGACGAATAAGCACAACCAATACTAGATATCATACAATCATCACATACTAAGGTATTAAACAACTAACTAAAGAATTCCATAGTAAATCCGTTACGACCCCATGATTACGATTAGCCCATGATTGAACTCATCATCACCATGGGTTCATATTAAAACATGATAATAACACACGAGAATAATAACTAAAACTACTTATTTTAAACCAGAGTACGTCACAAGAGTAAATAGGTTCAAAGTAAAGAAAACTAGCATCCAACGTTACAACGAAATAAAGAATCACAAGAAAATATGCTCCCTCTTCGTTGCGATGTACTAAAACGGTCTTCTTCCTTATCTCCTCGCTTCTCGATTGATACTACGATTCAACACTATGTGAAATGTATCTGAAAACTACTTATATAGGAGTCCCACAAAACCCAGCTATCTCAGAAGTTGGAAGCTCAACAGAATTAGGAGTCTAAAATAATTATTTTAAATTTCCGTCCCTGAGCGGCCGCTCATCTTCCTGAGCGGGCGCTCAGCATAGCTGAGCGGGCGCTCAGACCCCTTCTGGAAAATGCTCTGTTTTTGCTCCCGTTCTTTGGTGCATTCTGCTCCTATCTTCCCACTTGCAATGCCAAACACATGCCAAGGCTTATTCTTGATGAAATCTCTCCACAAATGCAAGTAATACCCTGAAATGCACAAACACTAGAAAAATGCATCAAATACACAAAATACTTGATTTCAAGACATCAATTCAAGCCATTATAAGACGTTCTAAGTGGTATAAAATTCCACTTATCAGAGACTCTTGCTCAATTTCTGTTGGAAATTGGATTTAAAAGAGGTACAATAGATAAAACTTTATTTTATCTGAATCAAGGTAAATATCTGCTTTTAGTTCAAATTTAAGTGGATGTTATCATTTTTGGATCAACTAATCAAAAATTGTGTGATAAGTTCTCAAAGTTGATGCAATCAAGATATCAAATGAGCATGATGGAAGATATGAGTTATTTCTTGGGATTACAAATTAAATAGACTGATAATGGTATCTATATTAATCAGTCAAAGTACATAAAGAATCTGTTGAAAAGGTTTAATATGCAAGATAGTACAACTACAACTACTCCAATGACAACTACTACAAAGCTTGATCCTAATGAAGGTACATCAGTTGATGTCTCAAATTACAGAGGAATGATTGGTTCTCTTTTGTACCTAACGGCTAGTAGGCCAGACATTATGTTTGCCACATGTCTGTGTGCAAGATTTCAGGCAAATCCAAGGGAGCCACATCTTATTGCAGTAAAGAGAATTTTCAGATACCTCAAAGGTACTGTATCACTTGGTCTCTGGTATGCAAGGGAAGCTGATTTTGAATTATGTGGTTATTCAGACGCTGACTTTGCTGGTTGCAAGATAGACAGGAAGAGTACATTTGGGAGCTGTCAGTTTTTGGGAGGCAGATTAGTCTCATGGTTCAGTAGAAAGCAGAAATCTATTTCTACTTCGACTGTTGAGGCTGGATATATTGCAGCTGGGAGTTGTTGTGCTCAGTTGTTATGGATGAGAAATCAGCTCATGGACTGTGGATTATCATTTTCTAAAATTCCTATTTATTGTGATAATCAGAGTGATATTGCTATGACAGGAAACCCAGTGCAACACTCTCTTACTAAACATATCAGCATCAGATATCACTTTATAAGAGAGCATGTCATGGAAGGAATGATTGAGCTTCATTTTGTTCCTACTAATCAGCAGCTGGCTGATATCTTCACGAAGCCATTACCTGAAGCAACATTTACAAAGCTTGTCAATGAACTTGGTATGGTTAGTTGGGACATATAAATTCTTTTAAATTTATATTTGATCAAATCCTGATGTATATTGATCAAATCCTGATATATCCTAAATACTGTTCAAGATATTAAGCTGGGAATTTTTTTTGTAATTTTTTTATGCATGATAAATTAAGTGAATTTATTTGCTAAATGTGCATGTACGTATATATATATATATCATTGTTATCATTGCAAATCAGTCTAGGGAGACGTGCTTTAATAAGATATCTTTTGGTTAAATTATTAAGTTAACTCTACACTTAATAATTGATCAGTCTCCTAGTCCTTTGATATTCCCTTTCTCTCTCAGTTATTTAAACCATCATTCTCATTGAGTCAAATCATCTCTTCCTATACACAAAACACTCTTTTCACTTTCATTTCTCATATTTCTTCTTCTCCATCACAAAAATGGTTCTCTGCAACATGTTCTTGAACTATGAAAACTTCAATGTGGAGTTTAGCTGTGAAGACTGGAAACAGGAATGGCACATCTCTGCCATTCCGAATAAAGTGTGGAACTCGGTTCGACAAGAGATTCTGACAGATCTCCTATTCTTTGAGATGGATTATCGTCTCCATCTCGATCATCTGGAGGAAGAAAGACGAGAAGTTCTTCGTCAGCAAGAACATATCATCCGTCTTGCTGTGCTTTTCGAGGATAGTAGGAGGAACTAATAAAAGTCATCATGTTCATCTAGTTAGACTAGGATTTTCTTATAATCATCTATGCATGTAATCAAAAATTTCATGAATGTACTCCTTTGATCTTTTAATGAAATTTCTTTTGATTACAAGATTTAGTCTATGTTCTTTAGTTATGTATGCATGTGAGTGTTCTTTATTGTAGCATGTTAATCTCTAGATCATACTATTAACATCTATCTTTTGATGATTCTTGAGATTAAAATTGTGGTTTTTTGATAAGCTTCAGTTGTTTTGACAAACACTGATGAATTTGAATCGACAAATCATGACGATGTCAAATCCTGACAGATAAGAGGTACCAAGTACTGATGACATATCAACTTATTTTAATTTAGAATATTATTAAAAAATGATTTCTGCATTGTTTAATGCTGAAAATTTGATTATCTTCTTAATTATTGTTTAAAAGTGGATAAACTGTTGAACAAAGTCACACAACGATTTTCTACAAGAGCAGTTCATTCTTTATTGCTGATTCCGCACATTACTCCACTTTCCACTCCAATTCTTCAGTAATTATCCTCTATCAGAGGTCTTGTTCATTAAGCTTCCTTCTCCGAGTGTGTTACATACAACTAAGCTTTGCAAACTTATATTTGCACAAGAACCTCTATGACACATATTATCATACACACAACCTTACTATTTACATCTAACGAACACCTATTCTCAACAACTACAAACATCATGTCATCTCCTGAGCTTTCACCCTTCGTCAGTCAAACCATTATTATTCATGGCAACACTTTTGGAACCAACAACTACTTGGCTCCACTTATACATCAGCAGTTTCCTCAATCTTTTTATGATATACAGGATTTCTTACTCCACTGTCCAATTGGATATGCTCTCACAAATCCTACTAAGGTATCATACATGGTTGTAATGCAGGTATGGGATACATCTCTAGTTAATGCAACAAATACTGGTTTCTCTTTTGAATTTCAGGGACACAGGCATGAGGTTGATGCTGATGTTCTTGTTCAAGCATTAAGATTGCCTGCCTGTGATGTGCTCCTGAAAATTATACAACTGAGCAACTGTTTGATATGCTTAGAACTCTGAACTACAAAGGTGACATCACAACAATTGGGAAATTGACAAGAACAAAGTTAAAGAGAGAATGTAATTTCTTTTTTGATTGCATCATCAGATATTTCTTAAATAAGACAATAAATTTTGATGTTTTTCCTTCCACTTCTCTGAAAATTGGGTATTCTCTTCTCTATTCTGGTAATTTTGACTATGGTAACACCATTCTTCAATTCATATTTGCTAAGAAAACAGATGCATCAAGTGTAATAGGGTATACTAGATTTCTTCAACTGATTTTTAATTTTCTATGCCCTAATGTTGAATTTGATAATGATGAATTACTTCCTGTATTTCAAATTTCTGAGAAGGCCATCACTGATCATATCAAAAGAGATGAAAAGAATAAGTTTTCAGGACTTCCCTTCCTGCCTCAGGAGGTCAGACAATTTCTATTGAGAAATAGACCTACTCCTTCACAAGTGCCTGCAAATCCTGATGCTGGCACCTCTATTAAATTTCCTGATGTTGTGGAACAAGACACTACCCATCTTGTTTCTAACCCAAGCATTCCTTCTACAAAATAGAACTTCAATCCAGCTCCTAAATTAGCCTCCTCTGATTTCTCCCAAAAGACATCAGTTGTACTAAAGAAAAGGCTGGTTAAGAAATCTGTTCAATCTAAATAGAGAGCTCAACAGGCCTCACTGAGTGAGAGTGAGAAGAAAGAAGAATGCTTTCCAGTTTGAAAAAGAAAGCTGATCATGCAAGATGATTCTGACTCTGATGATCAGATGCCCATTGGGCCAATGATGACAATAAAGAAATCAACAGTTGCAATTCCTGATGACTCTGTTGACACAACTGAAACTAAGGAGCCAACTATTGATGCTAGTGCTCTGATAAAAAAGGTTCCAGTGAACAAAGAAACTGCTGAGCCCAAAAACACTGCTAAGAGTATGCAGAAAAGAAAAGCTGAAGATGTGGTTAGGTACATCAGAAAGAAGAAAAAGACTCAGTCCTCTGCTATGGATGTTAGTCCACAAGAACCTAAGTCTCAAAGGGACTTAGCAACTGAGGAACATCCAGTCCCACAAGAACAATCTTCTCAAAGAGAAGATGCAGACAAAGAGCCTGCACAAATTATAGTTGATTTTGCTCAAGGTGATCTTCTTGCTGATTCTGAACAACTGGTGCAAGAAAAGAAGGCTCATCAGGATGTATTGTCCAAGGTGGATGCAGTTATTAATGATCTTATATTCGAGGAGAGTACACAAGAACCTTCACCACTAATTGCTGAAGCAGTTCATATTCCTTCGGCCCCACAAAAACCATCAGTTCAAAGTACTGATGCTGGTCTAGTGCATTCTCCTGATAAATCAAATACTGATACTACAACAAATCCTGTTGCATTGTTTATTCCTCCACTGTCATCACTGCCACTTGAGGATTCACCTTCAGGTATTGCTTATTTTCCTCTGTCGTTCTCAATATTTGTATGATTATAAATAGTCTCTTATTTGAGGTTACCTCTATTTATATGACAAGCATACTACTCCTCTCAACCATCTCTTATTTCTTTGCAAAATGTGTGATTGTGCTTTTCTGTGAGACCGTGTGAAAAAACTATGTGAGAAAATCAAATTTTGAGTGGCAGTCTCCTATACTGGCAAAAGGAGAGGTAGACTTGAGAAAAGAATTTTATAAGTTTTTCTTTGCTTATAAATTTTCTTATGTGAGAAACATATTACTCTTCAAAGTAATATATTGTGTGAGAAGTGATGAGATCACTTGAAAAGAAAAGAGAGATTTAGGTGTTACATTCTTTTATATTTCAGGATCTCATCAGAAACAGATAATTATTGTTAAGGATCCTCTCAAAGGCAAAGCAATTCTACCGAGCTCTGCAAATTCTTCTGAGGGTCTGTCTTGCTCTGATTTTGATGAAGACAGTGATCCTGATGATCCTGACACAGCTCAGCTATAGAATGCTATTGATGCATCTAAGAAGTCCAATATTGGTTCTTCTTCACATTTCAATGCTGAACCCTCTTATTACAATGTTGATGCTGAGCATTTTCGAAAGGATGAATGGGATTTTGCATGGAGAGATGCACATACTTCTATCTCCTCAGCTGTTGGTATGCAACATGTTCACAGGGCATATGATGGACTTCAAAACCCTGACCTTAAATTGCATCTCAAGGCTTCTACCATCTCTGTGAAAGGAATTCTCTCTGAACTTGCTGCTATGAAAACATCTCATGCTACTTTATAGAACAAGATTGATGCCTTTATGATCAATCCACTTACTTCAGCTGAACTCATAAGTGTGAAAACAACTGTTAAAGCCGTGGTTCAATCTCAACAAAGCATGGATACTCGATTTTCTTCCTTGGAAGATAAAGTGTCTTCAATGGCTGATAAACTGGATGCTATGTTTTCTCTTCTTTCAAATCCTGATGCCAAAAAGGGGGAGAAGATAACCGTCACAAAATGTACACCTGACTCTATTCAGTTGAAAGATAAAGATACTGATAAGAATCCAGTTGCAAATGTTTAAAGTGCTCCTGTTGCTCAACAACCTCAACATTCTAGAAGATCTGGTTCTTCAGGACAAGGAAAGTCTGCTGGTGCTCATGAAGCTAAGCACACGACTAATGCTGATCCTCCTGAAACTGGTGATGTTACAATCTCTAATATAGCAGATGCTAAAGGATTATTCTTTCCTTACAGACACAAGGAAACATGTGAAAAGATTGTTCTGTACTACAAGGATAAGAGGTTTGAGCAAAAGAATGCCAGAAGTGCTCTTGGGTTGATAACTGAAAAATTTCCTGATCTAACAACTGAAGATATGCAACAGAAGGAGTTAATGGATCAAATTGAAGCTGAAGCAAACAACTCTAAAGGAAGAGGAAAAAGAGGTGGAAGAACTACAAGAGCCAGATGAAGATGAAGAATCTCTAATTCAAGTCGAGGTTCTGCAATTGATTCTGTATTTTTGAATGTTCTATTCAGAGAAGGTTTTGTTCCTGTACAAGGAAATGATGTAAAAGAAGTAGTTGAGGATACCGAAGAAATGATTGTCCCCGAAAAGAAGAAATCAACCGCTGACATTGCTCAAGTTGATGTAACTAATGTAAATCTGTCTCTTAAAGCATACACAAATTCTGAGAAAAAGGTAGATCCTGATGTTGTGAATCTGAAAGCTGACTTTGATGCTGATGAGAAGGTGATCAAAGTATTGGATGAATCATTTCTTAATACAACAGTTGTTTCTCATAATTCAGAGGTTTGTGAACAAGAAAGAACTAACAGAAGAGAGCTGATCAAGCATGTAGTGACTATGTAAAAAGAATTCTAAATTCAAGGAGAGAGCTATAGCAGAAATCAAAAGGGAAGATTCATGATTTATCTACAGGGTATGCTCCTCTCAGCAAGAAGGATAAAATATGGAAATATGTTTATACATTTAGTTATCCTAAAGGATTCAAGCATATTGAATTTGTGTTAGCAGGACTTGGGGATTTTATTTAAGAACATGAGGATATTGATAAGTCCATCAAGAAACCTTCTTGGGTGGAACATAATGAAAAGCTAAAGCTTATCAAAACTCGTACTAGAGGAGGTATTGGTCATTCTGGAATGGAGACTTTGAGGTCTAATTTACTTGACACAGATACTCTGACTGGCAATCTTGGTGAGAGAATTACTCCTTCACATCTTGAGAAAGTTGAAGCTGTGAAGATTGTATATAGAAATATAAATTATAATGATTTCAGAGAAGAGATTATGTACTTTTTGAGAGATGGTAAAGTAAAAAGCTTTACATTACAACAACTCTTGATGAAGACTGTGTCAGAGTTGAAATATGTTAAATATCTTCTTAGAGTTGAGGACAAAGTCACCAGAAACTGATCTTCTATGATACTTGAGAATATCAGAAGAAGAGTCATGAACAAAGAAGACAAATATAATGGTGATTATGTTCCTATGTACATAACTTATACTGGTCAAGAAATGAAGATGGAAAAGGGAGCTGCAGTTCTAAAAGTTTTTCTCAACAATCCTCAGTTATCTTTCAGTCCTGATCATGAAGATGTCAGCTTAAGCTTTTTGTTAATTGGTGATCTTGAAATAACTAAGAGTTCGATTTCTAAATTAAGATCAACCATTTATCAGCTTGGAGAAGATACTAAAGAGAAGAAAGAGCTGAAGAAAAAGCTTGTCAAAGTCCTTCAAGACAAGGAGGTAGAAAGGTTAAACAAATTTCTGGAAACAACTGTCAGTTATCTTAGGATACTGAAATAAGCCTTATTCTGTGTAGATTGTGTAAGTTGGTTTTGGCATCATTGAGAATGGAATTTGTGCTTCATTACATTAAGCATAAATTGGGGGAGATTGTTA
This sequence comes from Apium graveolens, assembly GCF_009905375.1. Taxonomy (NCBI): domain Eukaryota; kingdom Viridiplantae; phylum Streptophyta; class Magnoliopsida; order Apiales; family Apiaceae; genus Apium; species Apium graveolens. The sequence goes on from NC_133657.1 coordinate 84,347,454, forward strand.
CGTGCTGATTCTCAATGATCAGGAGGAGCTCAGGATCTGACTATTTTGATGTCATCAGGATTTGATGTGCCATCAGGATTTGATGCATCATCAGTATCTGCAGAACATTAGTATCTGAAGACAGTCTTTTGTGAAGATTAAGTCTGTTCCTTATTTTGAGGGATGGATATATGTTCTTTCTGAGTGATAGGACTTTGTTTATTCAGTTAGAGATATATATCATTTTCTGTTAGTAACTGATAATGCATATCCTAAACTGATTTGTAGCAGCTGTGTATTATATAAACACAGTTTAGGTCATCACATAGTGATTAACTCGAGCATTGTACGACCTCGCAGCTCTCAAGAACATCAGTATTTCTTGAGAGAGTTTGTAACAGTTTTTATCAGAAACATAAAGAACTATTATATTTTTATACTTGTTCGAAATATTTATACAATTATATCCAACCCCCTTAAACAATTGTATCTTTACCGGGCAACACCAAATACTGTAGAAATACCTCATTATTTCTATATCATCTCTTTCAGTATGGATCTCTTCTCCAATCATTGACTCCCTGCCTTCATTTATCACTTTTTCTTGGCGTAATCTGATCTTTTTTAATAACTCTGGTTGCATTGCAATCTCAGACAGCTTTTCGTACCGGCTCCGGTTACCTTTACTTCTATTTCCATTTTCTCGAAATCTCTTATCAACTCTTCCGAAGACATTTTTTTTCTTGAGTCTCTCCTTCCTACTAAGGGCGTTAGCCACCACATTGGCTTTCCATGGATGATAGAGAATCTCACAATCATAATCCTTGATTAACTCTAACCACCTACTCTGATGCATGTTGAGCTCTTTCTGTGTGAAAATGTACTTGAGGCTCTTATGGTCAATGAAGATCTCGCACTTCTCTCCATACAAGTAGTGCTCCAAAACTTTAAGGCAAAAACTATTTTCATGAGCTCAAGATCATGGCTGGATATTGAATTTCGCATTCCTTCAGTTGTCTCAACGAGTACGCGATTACCTTGTCGTGTTGCATAGGCTTGCACTCTAATCCTTTGTGCAACACGTCACTATATACCACAAAATCTCCTTTTCTGTCCGACAATGCCAACACAGGGGCCGTAACCAATCCTTTCCTCAATTCTTGGAAGCTGTTCTCATATATCTCTTTCATTGGAACTTCTCTGTCTTATGAGTAAGTCAGGTTAAAGGGGCTGCGATCTTCGCAAAATCTTGAGCAAACCTTCGGTAATAGCCAACCAATCCTATGAAACTTCGGGTGTGGTTGGCCTTTCCCAATTTGAGACCGCCTCTATCTTGGTGAGTCGACAAATACTCCTTCCTTATTGATCACGTGTCCTCAAAACTGTACTTCATTCCGCCAGAATTCATACTTCGAGAATTTAGCATATAACTGTTCATCTCCGAGTATTCCTAGATCTATCCACAAATGCTCTGCATGTTCTACCTCCGTCCTTGAGTAGATCAAAATATCATCAATAAAAACTATCACACACTTGTCCAAATACTTCTTGAACACTCTATTCATTAAATCCATGAAAGCCGCTGGGGCGTTGGTTAATCCAAAGGACATCACCAAGAACTCATAGTGCCCATACCTAGTACGGAACACAGTCTTTGGAATATCTTCGGGTTTAATCTTTAGTTAATGGTATCTTGTTCTCAGTTCAATCTTGGAAAAGTAGAAAACATGCTTCAGCTTGTCGAACAAATCATCTATTCTGGATAACGGGTACATGTTCTTTATGGTTAGCTTGTTCAACTCTCGGTAGTCGATACACAATCTCATGCTCCCTTTTTTCTTCTTAACAAACAATACGGGTGCTCCCCAAGGAGACACACTAGGTCTTATCATAACCTTCTCCAACAGTTCCCGCAATTGGGTAGCTAATTTCTTCATTTCTAATGGGGCTAACCGGTATTGTGCCTTCAAAACTGGCCCGTCCCTGGGGCTAACTCAATAGCGAATTCAATCACTCTATCGGGTGGTAGTCCTAGAAGATCTTGCAAGAATACATCTTTGAACTTATTGACTATCAGAATATCCTGGAAGTTGGGCACCTCCCTCTGGCTGTCCACCACATAGGCTAAGTAAGCCCCGCTTCCTTTTTGTAGCATCTTCTTGGCCTGGGCCATGGTCAAAAATTTATGCGTCTGTCTCTTCCCTCGGAATATGACTTATTTCTTCCCTGAGATACTTAACTTAAATTTCTTCCCTTTACAGTCTATCTGAGCATCATTGCAAGATAGCCAGTCCATTCCCAAAATTATGTCAAATTCCCCTAATTTAAAAGGAATCATATCAACACTAAAAGATTGTTCACCTATGCCTAACTCGCAGATATGGTGAATCTGGTTAACAAAATTAACCTTATGGTTGGCTATTTCTACTTGTATGGGCTCTATCAAGGGTTCAGCTTTGAGTCTTAATTTATGTGCAGAGTCCCTCTATATAAAAGATTTAGTTGTGCCTGAATCAAATAAAATATTTACACTGATTGAATTTAGAGAAAGGGTACCTGCTATCACATCCGAGTCTCTCATGGCATCCTGAACTGTCATGTTAAAGGTCCTTGAAGTAGGTGGCTTATTGGAGGCATCCTTGCTCGCTCCTGAAGCTGCTGGTTTGTTCACTGGGAAATCCTTCCTCCAGTGCCTCGGGCGTCTATATTGGAAACAGGTGATAGCTTTGCTGACCATGGGGGTTGCTGAAGTACAATTTTTAAAGTAGCGACCCTCCCGGCCACACTTAAAATAGGTGATTGCCTTCACCCTACACACCTCAAAATGCATCCTTCCACAAGTGTTACAAGCTGGCAATGGGGGTCGAGATGGATTGGAATAGGACACTCCTGATTTTTGGCCGCTCTAGTTCACATTCCCACTTGCGGGTCGTCTAAATCCGGTACTCCTCCCTGGCATGGACACTGCTCCTAGATTAAACTTATTTAGGACGTCTCCTCTTATGGAGCCTCCGACCATACTCATGCTCTTTCTTTTCATCTTTCCCTTCTCATTTTCCTTATGTATCTGTCCACTTCATGCATCTGCAATTGTTGCCTTTTGCACCAAAGTGGCATAGTCTGTAAGCTCAAGGATTACCACCTTCTCTAGATCCACTATTTTAGTCCCTGGTGAAATCTCCTCTCGTTCTTCTCCTCAGTATTCACATAATTCAGCACAAACTTTGACAACTCAGTAAATTTAGCCTCGTACTCTGCTACAGATAAGTTATTCTGCTTTAGCTTCAAGAACTTGAGCTCCATCCGGTTCTCCATAAACCTGGGGAAATACTTTCTCAGAACAATTGACTGAACCTCTCCCATCAGTAATTGTCCCCTCCCTTCAGAAGGTAAGTATAAAATACCGTCTCTTGTGCCTCATCGGTACTCAGAATCTGAAAGTATTTCTTCATTTCCTTCAGCCATGCTCTTACCTCAAATGGGTCGGCTGATTCATGGAACTCAGGGGGCTTAAGGGACTTAAAAGCTCTGAAAGAGTTTTCCATATCATTGTTATTTCCTTGAGGGGGTGAGTTCAGTTGACGTTCCAAATTCTGCCTCAGTAGTTGTATGAACTGTCGAATGAGATCCATGCCTGGGTTCACTACCTACTGCACAACCTCGGCTTCTCCCTCTTCATCCTCTATTTCAAATCCTCCAATATCAAATGTTTCCTCCTCCGCTCCATAATGGGAGTCATCCGGTTCAACATAATCCCCATCTTCCTTTTGATTATGTCCTTGGTTTATACCATCTTGGTTATTGCTCCCATATTCCTCAAATCCAGGGTTTTCCCTAGTTCCAATTCTTCTTGGCGGTATATTAATGATAATTTTTTTAAAAACAAAAATTCCATGTTAGGTCACAGTCATATACATAAGATTGTACCACGCACAGTCACTAAAATATGGAGAACATATTCACAATTCTATATAGATAAGACAGTTCTAACCTCAATAAGTGCAGAAATAATAAAGATAAAACAGTGATCTTGTTACCAAGGAACATAATTGAACTAAAAGAAAACAAAAATATACAAAATGCGAGAAATACATAGTCCGAATTGGTCAAAAGTAAAATAGTGCTACAGTCATCTGCCCAAAAGTGAAATACATGAGTCTATCTGTTTAGTCAGAGAAAGGGATACTATACACAAGTCAACTATCCCGGAAAATTTGGCTCTTACCATGGCCTCTAATAACTAGACGACTAGACCGCGACATCTTTGGTCTTGAATCAATTACAAGAGAGGGTCAACTCCCACACCCTCCCCATCCTATGAAGGAAAATATAATCATCCTGCCTCCTGGATATCCTGCCATGTCTATCTCCATGAAGTGATCGGAGTCTAGAACGAGCCATAAGCTCGATCCTGGTCATCTTTCTCCTCAGAGATCGAGGTATGGTAGCTCTCATCTCATGAACCGGTGCACGTCTAATAGCTCTCTCTGCCTCTAGCTTCCTCATGGCCTCATCCAACCTAGCCTCAGCAACGGCCAACCACGAACTTAGTCTGTCTTGAACAAATCCATGAACCAACAAGGAATGTCTATGAGTAGGGTCGAGGGGTTGGGAATCTGGATCTTTTTGGGGTATTTCCTCAGTCTGCATGGGCTCTAAAGTAATATTATTGGAGCCATCATTATAAGACTCAAGGGTAGTAGTGGAGGGGTAAGGGCTCTGACCATATGGAGGTAGGTGGGTACCGGTTACTCCACAATAGCATCAATCGGCTCCTCAGCAGGGGTGTCAACATCCTCAGCCTCTGGGACCTCCTCCAGGTCCTCATCATCAGAAATCTCAATAACTTATGGCTCTGTCTCTTCCGAGGGGTCCTCCTCGTCATCCACATCAACAAGTGGCTTAGTATCCTCCATGGGATCCTCATCATAAGTCTCCTTAATAACAAAGGGCGCAGTATCCTCCGAGGGGTCCCCCTTCAACAACATCCTCATCAGGCTCAACCTGATCCTCAGGACGTAGCAATGCCTCATCATGCTCCTGCTCATGTAAGGTTTCGAGCACATAAATGCAATGGAAACAGTAATTAAAAACGTGAGAAAAACAGAATTTTCGAAACCTACCGCAGGATCCATGCAAAAAATAAATATTTAATTCATAGATCGGATTGTTTACCTTAAGAAGCTTGAAAAATTGGTTGAATAATAGAGATCTAAAGATTGTTCAATCACCACGCATCGCGCTCTCGCGATCTGCGCTCTATCGGTATCCACACGAATGCTTGAATTCAAGAATTGGATGTGTACTAGCACAAACTCATTTCTTCTTGCTCTCTCCATCTTCTCTCTTGGTGGCTAGGGTTTTAGTAAAAGTCTTGCACCCAAAATCAACCACACAAGAGATATTATATAGAGATTAGAAAAAGAATTATAACTCCTAACTAATTAGGAGTTATTATTAATTCGAAATTTCTATTTGTATAATAATTAAGTCACACTTAATTATTTAATAACTGAATTTCATAATTGATATTAGTAAATTCAAATATCATTATTTATCTAATTAATTAAGTCATACTTAATTAATATTATAAATAATTCGAACTACTTAAATTTAATTTAAATCTAATTTAAATTAAATAATCCTTCAAGCATTCTTTGTGTGTGACCCTATAGGTTTTTACTACGTTGGCAACGGATTTTAAATCTAATTTAAAATCGTAAACAATGAGCAGCATCTAGTAATACATCATTTCTACCCAAGTAATAATAATTGAATCGGTGATTGATTAAACCTTTCGTGAATAATGTACAATGTAATATAATCCCTTTAACCACATATTATAGATTAAACTAGAGGCATGTAATGTATCATCCTCATCAATGTTTAATCCACGTTTCCTTGATCAATGAGTAGACTATCATATCAAATCATTATTTGAGCGTGGGCACGCATTTCATAGTCTAGCTCACAGAAGAGGCCAATAATATCATTCCTAAAATTAGGAGGGCTAAATCATTTCTATATCATTCATATTTCTCATACGATTCATAATATACCCAAAATACACTTTTATCATTACCCGGTCAAAGGTAACTTTTTAATGTAATCAAAGTACATTAATTCTCGTATAAGAATATAATAATTTCAAGTCTAAGGACCATTACATCATTATCGCAGTGAGAATTATTTATCACAACATACATGTAGAATCTCACCTTGGGTTTGTCCAAAACCATATACATATAGATCTGCCTGTGTTTTTGACTTTAGTATCACTATACCTATGATCAATGAGATGTGATCATCAGTCAACAAACACACCAGTCTTAATGCATTATTATTGTCCCTTAATAATAATAATACTTGACTAGGGACCTTTATGAATATTGATACTATTCTCATAATTTCATTTCCAAGTCACGTACTTAGAGGTATAGAATTCATATCATATTCCAAGGACATTTATTAATCTAACATTTATATTGAATTAAATTAAGAATTAATCAATTATAAAAAGAATAATCGATAGAACATAAATATTAATAATCCAAATGTCTTAAACTAAAACACCATAGTGTTGTCTCTAGGGCACAAACACTAACAACTCATACATCTCTAGGTCCTCTACCTCGTCCGCTTACACATTAAACGAGCGAAGTTACTATCATGATACTTATAAGAGTTCCCGTAAGAGTTTTAGCTGTCAGTGCTACTTTAAGTAGCCCGACTATGAACTTGGCAAGAGTTCTTATTATCTATATGAATTTATTATTATGTCGTCGCATCATCTCTGAGGTTTATAACGCTTAGCTCTGATACTAATTCTGTAACACTCCCAGATGCGGGGTCGGGGATCCGAATCATCACGGAATTTCTTACCATTAATATCATTTAACTTAAATTAAAATAAATAACCGCATGTTGTGATCCCGCAATTACACACACACCATAACACATTATAGTCTCAGAGATGAAACTGAAATAAGTAAAGTGGTTGAAATCCATAAGTTAGAAGTTATTACAAACCCAAAATGATTACTTAATAAGTTTACAGTTTATTTCCATTATCCAACACAAGTTATAATTATACATAATTTGATTCCCAAAAGTAGAATGCCTGGACTACAGATAGATCTTATAACGACTCGTATATTTTTATATTGTTTAAATGTGTAATTATTAAATAATTAAATAAATAAATTATGTATATGGGTTCTATCAGTTGGATATTGTTTTTGTTAATATTTTATTAATTATGTGCGATTATTGGTGTTCGTGGAATGTTTGTGTAATTAGCGATGACGTTATGTTATTTGTTTCATGGTTAGAGGTGATTTTATTCAGAATATATTTCCATAAATATTTGGGTTGATTCTAAAATTGTTCTTATTATTTTACAATTTTATTTATTATTTTTAGGACTTTATGAAATTTAGAAATCCATATTTTATTGATTATTAATCTTTCAATGATTTTCTGATTGCATTATATTGTAAATTCAGAAGTGTTTTGAAAATTATGGGATTTGTACTTTATTAAGTTTGGAATATTCCGGGAATTTTAAATTTATTTTGGAGACTTTTAGGATTTATTTAATCCTCGCGTTATTTCATTTATTTGTAAAATAAGGATCCAGTGCATGTTTTAAAAATCTATAAAAATTTTATTTAATTAATTATTAATTATTATGCTAATCTTAAAATTATTTTTGGTAAAATGTTAGAATTATTTTACTCGAAATTTTCACGTTTAAATATACGTGTTTCGCGTTTTGCCGGTATTTCAGAGTTCGTGTTGTGAATAAAAAAAAAAGAAAAAGAAAATAATGTACAAAATAAAAACCCTCCCATCCCCTGTAACCCTCCCCCGTCCCTCATCTCTCTCATTTCTCTTTCTCACCGCCTTTCTCCTCTCCTCTCACAATCGATCTCTTCCTCCAGTCTCATCTTCACTCGATCAATTTCTTTTTTCTCCTCTTTGTATTCCGTTCGTTTCGTTCTGCTCGGCCTGGTAAGCCGCTGTTGCTTCAATTTCTTTCCCGGCGACTCGCCACCCCTGCTTCCCTTCCTTGTCCGATTGCTTATTCGGTTTTTCCTGTGTGCTTCGTGCGTGTAACGGTGTGTATGTGCGTGTTTGTGATTGTAGTGTGTATATCGGGTGTGTTTGTGTATTGGGTGTTTGCGTATATGTGTTTGCGGGTACTGTTGTGTGTTGCCATGTGTTTCACGGCTTGTTTTCGGCTGTGGTTCTGTTCGGTTGTTATTTTGATTTCGGTTGTTTTCCAAATGGTAGCTTGTGTACTGATTTGGGGTTATTGAAATTATTTTTCTGCAGGAAATTCAATTGATTAATTTCGTGAAAATAAAATACTTTTATGCGAGAATGAAATATTAGTTTAATCGGTGGGATTCGCGTAGGATGTCCGTCATAAACGGAAACCCGGGAATCTTAGCGTCGTCGGCAATGAGCCTCGGCGAGCCGACGGTGGACGGTGATGACGTTGTTCTGAGTCCTACAATTTAAAATACAAAATACGATTTAAAATGCGAATTGCGAATAAAACTATAAAATGCGATTAAAATTATAAAATGGGACTGATAATTAATAATTGTATTTAAGTGGTATTGGTGAATTTGCAAATTGTTGTTGTTGACTGAAGTCGGTGGTTGGAATTTGGATTGGGTTGGGTTGTTATGATTGATTTGACGTCTGGATGTTCGACGGGTAGTCCGATAATTAAAGGAGGTGCTGCCCGATTTCTAATAAATTTAATTATGGAAATACGAGGCCGTACCCAATGGCTATCGGAACGTCGATCGGTTATATGTAACTATTTTGTACAAGACCTGATTATGTGTTGCGATGGAATACTTTGCGAAACCGATAACCCTAATTTCGTAAAAGGACAAATATACCTATTTTATGAAAATGAACACTGAACCGGCTTTTGAAGATGTGAACCCTAATTGATACGTGTATTATTATGTGAAGTATTACGAGTCGGATTTTGTTAACGTTGGGTAGATGGTTAGCGAGGATATGTCAAGCATAATCGAAGGTCTAAGTTAGGGTGTTTCGACTTTATAGGTGCTAGTCGGAAAGCCCAAAAGTTGGCACAGGATAGCCTAGTGGACAGTCGACGAGCTCAGTAAGGTTCCAATCGAAGGACCTGAGTGTTGAAGTCGAATCCAGGGTAATCTAGTGGTTTGACGTTAAAGCCTGAGCGTTCGTGTCGGCTCAAGGTCAATCGTTAATATTTGTAAAGCTCTGCAAGGCAAGTACCCCTGAACAAATCTTTTACAGTTGAGTACTATATGAATAATTGTTGATTTACATTTACGTACTGGAACAAAATGATTTAAGTTACGTATCCCCTAGGTTTCAAATTGTTTTGTTAACTTGGTTTTGGGGGAAAAGTAACTTCTGAAAATACCTATCTCTAAGTTTTGAATAAAATGAAAATGTTTTGAGAAAATGTGTTGTGTTATAATTGTTTTGATAAGAGATAGGTAAGTGATTTGGGAAAACTGGATAAAAATGATCAGATAATTGGATGAGTGCGCGCAGAAGGCCCGTAACGGCCTGGAAGTTAGCGTAAGAGGCGAAGTGGTTGCGCACCCTATTATAACCACCAGCCCAGCGTGACAGAGACCTAGCCAGTCTTTGAGTTCTGGAATAAGTTTCATAGGATAGCCTGATCAGCTGTCTCACCAGGGATCATCCAATACTTTTATATCTGATCAAGTTTTATAGGTCCTGTGATGGGACAAGTTTTATAGGTCCTGTGATGGGATAAGTGTTATAGGTCCTGTGATGACACAAGTTTTATAGATCCTCTGCTGGGATAAGTTTTATGGTTCCCATAACGGAACAAATGATTTTTGGGTCCCCGTAACGGGACAAATGGTTTTATGGGTCCTGCGATGGGACCGAAGAGTTTAAAATGAAAGAAGCATGCTAAAAATTGAAATTGATATCTATGCACAGCACACAACTAATGATTTGGTTATACAGAGCATGCTAGTTTTGATATCCAGTTTACACATGTTTTACTTGTTTTCTAGCAAGTTATGATTTCTGTTCCTATAATTGTTCATCATAAACTGTTTTTGATTACTATTCATATAGTGGTACTGCTGAGCAATTGATTGCTCACCCTTGCAAAATGTTTTATATATGTATTGCAGATACCTAGGAGATTCTTCAGTGGTAGTCGGGGCAGAGTTCCAGTTCCTTCCATGTCAGGCTCCTCTGAGGTAGTTGTGTTGGACCCAAGCGGGTCTGTTGAGTTGCTGAATAAAGATAGTATTGTTTGGATTGTCTTTAGTAAGTTGGTTTTTTACGGTTGTAAACTAAGTCATACTTAAACCTGGAAAAGGTCTTGGTAAAGGGGGTCGAGATTATGTATAATTAATTATTTGGGTTATATTGTTTATTAGTATTGTTGTTGGTGACGTCAACTCCTGACCCCGGGGTTGAGGCCGTCACAGTTGGTATCAGAGCTACAGGTTTGAGTCCCTGATTTAGGTTAGGAATAGAGTCAGAAGAGTGTAAGAAGGGTTATTCTATATAGATATGAGTCAGCAACTCAACCAGAGGAGCGAGTCTGTGAGTTTAGTCAAGGGTTCGAAGGCATAACCCTGATGTCTATTGGGGATTGGCTGGAACTGCCCTAGATTTTAGTAAGTCTCCCTTATATATAGGTATCATTGGCAATGTCTAGTTGAGGTTTCTAGTTTCTTTTCTTGAGTGAGGGAATCTGATCGTGAAAGTTCTTGTGGAAGGGTAATAGTCAACGGCTGCCATGATAGCCGAGTCTTATAGTGAATATGGATCAGTACTGAGGTTTATACCTTGAACCCTTATATTTCTTTCCTCGGATGTTCTATCGGTTGATTGGGGCAAACAATACATATGATGTGACTATTTGTCTGTGTGACAAAGGGTCTGGTGGGATGCCACCGAATTATGTGTTATAAACTGTATGATACTAAGATTGGCCATCTTACGTACTTGTATGGTTGCTCCCAGTCATATCCGCATTCCCTTCACATTTCTTTTAGAATGAATTATCCTGATTTCGAAATTTTATTTGGTATTTTATGGCAATGAATTTCCTTCGGTAACCACTGTGGTCAGATCGTCCTAATTATGGAAAGTAAATGAAGAGTTGACCGTCAGGAGAAATAAAAGTTCTGTATCCAGTTGCTATTTTGGAATGATCACAACAGTAAGGATTTGTGAGCCATTAGAAAAGGTTGTCGTCTTAGAAAGGTTATTCAGCGATTGTCGAGTCTATGGCAAATGATAGGGAACCGCCTTTAGAAGTATGGTTGGCTGAAACTTGGATTATTATGCCTAGCAGAGGTCCTTAAGTTGACCTAGTTTGCGAAGTTGCTTGTTGGTAGTTGTGACTGAAATAGTTAACCCCGTTTTATTATGTTGGTTAGTGATACATATGGTTATTATCATGTTATGTGTCACAGTTCTGTGAACCGTGGAGTTGAGTGGTGAAAGATAGTTAGTATATTTGTTGGTGGTTTGGTTGATGTTGATGGATTGATATGGTTGTTGGTTGATTATTGGTATCGGCTTGAGCCCGACTGGTAGTCAGTAATATAGAGGAAATGCTGCCCAATTTTTTTTAAAATACCCTACTTTTAAAGATACAACATATACTATGATGTGTTAATGGGATTTCGGATGATACTCCAATTGGTCAATTCAAGAGGAAGAGTTGGTTAATTTTATCAGCTAATGGTCAGTTATGTAGAAGTCGGTTCCAATTATATGAAGTTAAATGCTAATGTGGTTTTCAAATTCGAAAACCAAGAATGTTCAATGCTTCAAATGCGGTCATAAGGGTCATGCTGCGTTGGAATGTAATCCAGAAAATCCAGGAGTTATTCGCTTCCATTTTAGGAAGGTTATTACAAGGAGTTGTGGAACGGTTACTCAAGGTACTACATCCCAAAGGTCAACATCCAACATAGTTAGAGACAGAACTTCCGGAGTGAGCAAAAGATCGAGTGTTTAGGATTTGGACGTAATGCACCTGATCTGACACCCTTTGAGCTAGAGAAGTTTGACATGATTTTAGTAACAAATCGGTTGTCCTTTCATAAGGCAAAGATTAACTCAGGAGAAACGAATAGTAAAGCGTATGGAAGCCAGTAGTGGGGTGAGTTGCTAAAGGAAGAAGCAAGATAAGAAGCTCTTTCAATCGTGCGAAAAAAAGAGTTAATAAGCTAAAGAGATAAAGTAGATCCACCTTGTGTAAAGATAAGAAGTAGAAAATACTTAAGCTGAAGGAAATTGAGTAATATATAAATTTCCGGGAGTTTCTTGGAAGGCCAGTGGGATGAAATAATTAGATCGATAATTGTAAAAGATATTAGTAAGGAAAGTGAGCATACCGGATATAATCCCTTGGTTTACACCAGAAATGTTGCTGAAAAGAAGAATGAAATTATGAGAGTATGTAATGATTATCGGGAGTTTAACAAGACGATGAATAAGAATAAGTAACCCCTATCTAAAACTGATTACTTTTGTGACCTAATTCAAGGAGTGTGTTATTTCTCGGGGATTGACTTAAGATCCAGCTTGAGGACGTATTGAAGACTGTAGTTAAAACGAAGTATGGGCATCACAATTTTTGATAATGTTATTTGGATTAACAAGTGTATCAGTTAG